>NC_060279.1:54157198-54225626 GCF_021613505.1 Equus quagga | reverse complement strand
TATGAGGCTCACGTCCCGAGCTGGGGGTAAAGCCGCCGCCGCCCCCCGCCCGGCCCCTCGCCCGCACCCCGCTGGCCGCCCCCCGCGCAGGCCGCGCTCGCCCCCCGGCCGTGGGTCTCGCCGCCCGCCCCTCCCGGGGACCTGTGCTCCCTTGGGTCTGGGGTGCGAGAGAGGGCCCCCCACCCCCCGCACATGTCCTCATCCCCCCCTTCTCGTCCCTTTCTCCCCGCCTTGCACCCCGTCTCCCCCTTACCCGCAGGAATGCTTTCTTACCGGGGAGAAGGGTAGGGTCCGGGGATCAGAGCCTGGTGGAAGTGAGGGAGCAGCCCTTCCTCCTCACACTTTTGCGTTTCTATTGGGGTGGGGAGTCAGCAGCTGTCCTGTTGAGCTATTAAAATTCTCGGCCTTTTTAGTTTTTTTGAAATGAGGCTGGGTGGGAGGAAATTTTCTAAAGCCGTCCAGATTCTCAGAGCTGGCGCTGTGTGCCTTGAGGGTGTGAAGGATCGTGCTGTGGAGCCCTGGGCAGAGGGGCACCCTCTGAGCCTCCAGGATGGATGCTTTGCTCATCCCTCTAGCTTGGCTCCGAGCGGTGCCTTCCTACCTCATCTCCCCAAGTTAGGAGGGACCAATTAAGTTAGGAGCTGTGTGCAGAGTGAAGGAAGCCAAGTTTATGTTGTGGCTTTCATTTAGGGAATGAGTTGTGTGACGTGTAGACACTTCCAAGTGCCTGATTAATGGAAGCGGCTGGATGGGGTTGTTTAGTGGGCACAGGCTTGGTTAATCCCGAGTCCTGGCATTGATGTGTCGTTCTTGCCTTTGACAGTAATCAAGATGATTACCAACTGGTTCGAAAACTTGGTCGGGGGAAGTATAGTGAAGTATTTGAGGCCATTAACATCACCAACAATGAGAGAGTGGTTGTAAAAATTCTCAAGGTGAGTGTTTTATGAGGTGCATTAAAATTTTTTTTCCACAGGTCGGAAGGATATAAACTACCCCAGCTGCACTCTAGAATGAGCAGTACAGGCTCTAATTTTACCTGTCTGATGTCCTCCTCTATTTCTTCCCTTGCTCCATTTTCCTGTGAACTTTCAAGAAAACACGCAGACCTGTTTCAAATCTAGACGTGATAGTTCAGGACCATCCTTGTTTTGAAATGTAATTATGGACTCCCCAAAGAGAAAATTCCAAAGGGGCTCCATTTGTTCCAAAGTACGTAGGTATTCAGAAGAAAGGAAAGCCTTTTCATGAAGATCCCATTAGTCCAGGGGCCCCTTGAGCACTCCGTTTGTTATTCTTGTTGCCCTAAGTTATTCCAGAAAGAAAGTTGGAAAAAATTGGAGCAGCTTCAAGGTTGAGTTTGAAGCCTGAGTGGAGGGAAACACCTCGGTTGATAATCACTTGTTTCTTCTTTGGCGGTCCAAGTTTCGGGTGGGTGGATGTCGTCAGCCAGTAGGGCCAGGAAGGTTCATTGTTGCTTATCAGCTAGTAAAAGTGAAATTGGGAGCCGTGGAAGACTACACTTACAATCACGGAAATGGTAATTGGAGCAAAGCAGTCTTAGTGTCTGGTTTAGCAGCCTAAGTTTGATAAGATACACCTTTTGTCATCTCTTGGATCTTAATGAGCGTGAAGAGTTGGCTAAATTCTCCTTCAGATAACTGTGTAGCTTTAATATTGTTTTATAGGGTGTTCTAAAAAGTGATTCTTAGAATCATTTAATGTGTCCGCATCATTTAGTGAAATATTGAGAAAACCAAAGAGTAATTGATATAAGCAATTTTACATAGACAAGATTTCCGATGTGGCCATTTTGCAGAGGCTCTGATAAGAATGTGGGATTGAAAAGATGTTTTTGTGTCTTAAGGGTAGGATTAGGACAGCTGTGTCCCTGTTTAATATCAGGTGGCATACACTGTCTGAAAATCACCTCTCAGAAAAGTGATCAGCTCTGTTACTCAGTACCATCCTCGCTTAGTGGTGAAGAAGCGGAGTTGAAGTAGAAACTGGCAGTTATTTGTGCTGTTAGAAACACTGGGGGTGAGGAGTGAGGAATTGATACTGGAGATGTGGAATCTGACTACACTCTTCCCTAAATTTGAACTGCACTTAGAAAGTCACATGTTTTTGTTTCTTTACAAGCATAAATATTTAAAGAAATGCTCCCTTCAGAGAAGTCACCTGGGGAAGCCATATAATTTTTTCCCTTATATATAAGCATAAATGTTTTTAACATAAGCTGCTTAAAATCTTTCTGGGCAATAAGCAAGGCATAAATTGAAATTAGGAATAGCCATATTCCACTCCTGTGCATTCAGAAGAATGAGCTGCTGACTCTAAAGCAATTCCAGAAAAATGTCTCAACTTTTGTGCCATGGCAGCATTTTTAGAATAAGTGCAAATTCCCATGGTGTCTTTTTTGAAAGGAACAGCATTCAGGTGTACATATAAGAAGCAACAGGGGCCAGCCCAGTGGCGCAGCGGTTAAGTGCGTGTGTTCTGCTTCTCGGCGGCCCGGGGTTTGCCAGTTTGGATCCTGGGTGTGGACATGTGGTAGGCATCCCACATATAAAGTAGAGGAAGATGGGCACGGATGTTAGCTCAGGGCCAGTCTTCCTCAGCAAAAAGAGGAGGATTGGCAGCAGTTAGCTCAGGGCTAATCTTCCTCAAAAAAACCCCCAAAAAACAAAAACAAACAAACAAACAAAAAGAAGTAACAATATGCTCGTTTAGGAAAGCTTGGCATTGCTCTAGTTATCCTGCTAGAGAACTTCATAGGGTCAGTTGCTGGCTGGTTTTTCCTCCGCTCTAAAGATTCGCAGCATATGTTTAGGGAACCCAATGTGGAAGCTGAAGATTATTTTTACCAAGGAGAAACCTAGGCATGAAGAAACTTGCCTAACGTCACTATGTTGAAATGACCCTTAGCCAGAACTCCTGTGTCCTATTTCTTCCTGGCTGTGACTGCTCATTTTAGCGTTGGATCTTAACGCTGAGTGCAGAATAAGTTCCAGTGTTCTGGAATAAGGTTTGGGAGGCCCCTTGATGCTCTAGTTAATGAAGTGTTGTTTCTTGTTTCTTTTCGATACAAGTTCTTTTCAGGGTGCAGCCTGAATCACCTTGTTTCCGTTAGTGAAAACCATACTCACTTCTTTCTATTTTTCAAAGCCCTGTGGCATTTCTATGCAGATTTTGTTCCTATCCGAAGGATGGGGTAAGAAACTACTAATGGTATTGTTGTGGTTTTCTCATTGGTCTGACAGGCTGAAGTAAAGTAGGTTAAAAGTATTGTTTTTTTAAAAAAGAACAGGGTCTTTATCCAAAGTTGCCCTCCTCTATTCAGATAAGTTGAAGTTATGGCTAATATCTACTATTGTGGTGTTTGCTAGCTGCTCATAATTTGGAGGAATCTAGAAAAAGCTTCCTCTTCATATAGGCCTACTCTGTGTCCGCTGCAGGCAGGAACTTACATATTATGTGCACATAGTGACCGAGATTGAGGGCACATTCTGCAAGGAAGGGGCTGTCTTCCTTTTTAGTCCATGACATTTCCAGTTAATCCTTTCCAGTATATGGATGGTTGGATGATGAATGACCACAGAGGAATTTTATATCGTTTAATTTGCATCAGTAGATTTTTAATATTTTTTTATTAAAACATACTGGGGCTATTAAGATGTTTTAGGAATTTAGAAATTGGTGAGGAAAATTTTATTGTCTCTCCTGAGGTGAAATTCTGAGGCTGAAACCTTAAAACTTTCCAGTCAAAAGGGAAGTTATATCTTTTTTGACAGAAATTGTTTTGAGGAGAAAAAGAAGGAGTAGTGAGTGGTATGGATTAATATAGCAGGGCAGAAAGCCACTTTAGTGCCTGAAGGTTCATCTTTTGATTCTGAAAAATCAGTTTTTCAGTTCCTTTGTAGTACATCTTAGGGAGGTATACACAGAAATAAAAGTATTTAGCCATTTTAGACAACTTTTAGCTTTTGTGAGCACACCTGTGTATGGATTTCAGCACTTCTTGGGGTGTTTGGGATCCTTCAAATTACACTGCTATTTCCTAAATAGAAGTTAGGAGCAATACTGTTGTTTAAAAAAACAAATGTACAGTGTTTTGAACTCATGCTATGGTGACTTGAAAATTCTGATATAAAGCTTCCTGTTGATAGTCTTATTTTATACAGAACTTAGCTATCCATTTTTCCCCCAAAATTAAGTTTCAAGCGTAAAACAAAGACTGATGGTAATACAGATTTATTTTATTTTATTTTTTTTTAAGATTTTATTTTTTTCCTTTTTCTCCCCAAAGCCCCCCAGTACATAGTTGTGTATTCTTCGTTGTGGGTTCATCTAGTTGTGGCATGTGGGACGCTGCCTCAGCGTGGTCTGATGAGCAGTGCCATGTCCACGCCCAGGATTCGAACTAACGAAACACTGGGCCGCCTGCTGCGGAGCGTGCGAACTTAACCACTCGGCCACGGGGCCAGCCCCACAGATTTATTTTTTAAAGAATGTTTAGCATGTTTGTTTGTAGATATTTTTTAAATTTTCTGCTGTCAGGACATAGTGTTAAAAGAAGGATGCGATGACTGTTGATTACAGATCCTTGTTAGTTACTTCATAGTGAGCTGGTGACTGTCTAGGTTATATCAAAATGATGTTTTCTTCTGCTACTGATATGGTGCTTTCTCCTTTATTTCCACTTTTTCAAGTGGTAAGTTTTTTACCCTCCATTTAATTTGTTAAGCTAGTATACCAAGACATCATCTTCCTGAAACAAGACATTAGTATTAATTTATGTAAATTTTTTGTGATTTCTAGTTTCCACAAATGTATCATCATATAAAAATAGTTAAAACAATATTATTAAAAAGTATTACTAACATTAAAAATTACATAAATTTTAAAAATTGTGAACTGGTCAGTGCTGTTTCTAATATTGTGTGTGGGCTCAGAGATTGAGAGTGTGGTTAACCTGTATAAAGCAGAATCGCAGAATATGGGAGCATGGAAACCATTGGAACCCAAAACCTTTTTTTTGTTTTCTGGTGAGGAAGACTGGCCCTGAGCTAACATCTGTGCCAGTCTTACTCTGTTTTGTATGCAGAAGGCCACCACAGCATGGCTTGATGAGCAGTGTGTAGGTCTGCACCCAGGATCCAAACCCATGAACCCCGGGCTGCCAAAGCAGAGCATGTGAACTTAACCACTTTGCCACTGGGCTGGCCCCCCAAAACCCTTTATTATAGATAAACCAAGACCCAGAGAGAGCATGCAGTTTGCTCAGGGTCACATGGTTAGGGAGTGGAAGCATTAGGTTCTGTCCCTGTCATGGAGTCTTGGTAGATGTGAAAAGCACAGTCAGGACGTTTGCTGGATGTCTGACTTCACGCGCTGAACTGTACTGGAAAGATGGATGAATACTCCCTGGAAGTCAAGTGAAGTTAATTTGTTTCTAATCATTTTTGGAGTTGTTCTTCTGAAGGGAAATACTTGACTTTGGTGGGTTGCTAGTTGAAGTGTGGAACAGATGAGTGCCCAGAGAGCTACAGGGACCTGGACAGGGGTCTCCGGCTTGTATCCACAGCAACATGTTTAATGCATAAGCGAAATGTTACTTTCCTTTCTTGGTTTGAAGCCGCAATAACCAGTGTTTTTATACTTTTTTATCCCCTGGTTCCTCCAGATCTCATCACGATCACTTGCCAGATTTTGGGGTCAACAGTTTTACCCCTTTGATACATTAGAGTGTATTGGAGAGTGAGCCATGTGTGAAAAGACTATCTTGCTAGAGAGTACCCATTTTCATGGGTAGAGCATGGATCCAGATGGTTTTTAGAGCCTGGTTTTAGGATCTGCCACCTCATCATCAGGGGGATAATGTAACCAGTACTGTAAATGGAGAGCAGGAGACTTGGGTTCTAGAACTAGCTTCTTCATTTATACCCGCTTGACTCTCTTGTCTTATCTGTAAAATGGGTATACCTTTCTTGTTTAACTCACAGGGTTGTTGGGAGAATCAGATGAGATGTGGATAGATGCTTAGGTAGATAGATGAGAAGTGCTGTAGCAATCTACAAAGTGGTTTTCTTTCCCGATTGTGGCCCTGGACGTAGACTGCCTGGATTCAGACGTTAATTCCCACACCTGGAAGCTCTGTGACCTGAGCAGCTGTTTAAACTGTCTGCCTCGGTGCCCTCGTGTAAAGTTGCATTAATAGTACTCATCTCAGTGTACAATTAAATGTGGATTAAATGTGCCTAAAACGGTGCCTGGCACACTTAGCAATAAAATTTGGCTATAATAACTGTATTTGAAATTGGGCCAAGTGAATGCTTCTAGAGGGCAGAACCAATAATAGAAAGGACTGTACCATTCTCTTGATAAGATTCAAAAGGCCTGCTGTATGCCTCACTTTTTTAAAGAAAAACATTTTAAATTATGAGAATAAACAGTTACCTCAAGGAGTTCATAACGTAATTGGAAAAATGAGACTTGAAAGATTAGGAGAAAAGTTACTGTGAAAACATTGTTCAGGTAACTGTTTATATTTAGGTCAGTTGCAATAGATTTTAGAGATGCTACCAAGGTAATAAAATAAATGCCATTGTCCAGGCTGAACTTTTTTCCTTATTCAACCTTCATTCCTGGCACCCGTTACTCACTGTCATTGTTTATTGCAGGTGATGAAGTTAATACCTTAGTGGAGCAATCGTTGCTTTGGTAGTGGAATAAAAGTAATCCCATGGGCCGGCCCAGTGGCCAAGTGGTTAAGTTCGCATGCTCCACTTCGGAGGCCCAGGGTTTCGCTGGTTCAAATCCTGGACGTGGACATGGCACCGCTCATCAAGCCATGCTGATCCCACGTGCCACAACTAGAAGGACCCACAACTAAAAATGCACAACTATGTACTGGGGGGCTTTGGGGAGAAAAAGGGGGGAAAAAAAAAAAAGTAATCCCGGATTTGAAAATCCTAAGCTGTATTCCTGCCTGTCCTGGATTGATCAGTTCAGTTGCGCTTGGAAAGAAATTTCAACGGGACTTTGCCTGTTAATATTTGCTGGGATTTATCGAGGTCATAGTTCTTGTGCTCATGGTAGATGTTAGTTTGCAAATTCAATTGCAATTTACGCCACTGGTTGAAATCATTCTCAGATCTGGCTCTTTAAAAATCAGCTCTAAGCAAATAAATAGGACAGATTACTGACTTTTATCAACTATTGCGTTTCCAAGCCGTTCATCACTAAATTTGTCTTTTGTTTTAAAATTTTCTAATGTTGGTGAATAGGGAGGAGAAAAAGTACCTTACTCTTGGATTACATTTAACATGTTCTTCTGAATAGCTGGGACTCTTTACCATGTGAGCAGAAACCTGGAAAGATTCTTCCTTCCTCCCTCCCTTCCTCAGAAAATTTTAAATGAGGTTTTTCCCTTAAAAGATTCTCTCCAGGTGTGTGCCAAAATTCGTTTATTATTGAAACTTGATTTAATACTTTAATTTCTTCTTTTAGCTTTTTGCCATTTTACCTACTATATTTTGAGTAAAAAAAAAAACAGCTCTTTTTTTGGTTTGGAAAATGTCTAAACTGATTCAGTTAAATCTTTTTAAACAGATATTCTCTGAATTGGAATAAATAAACCTTAGGTGGGACAGACTTCTTAGCATGCAGGATGAAGTGATGAAATCGTCATGGAAATGTATGTGTTTTCTCCACTTTGTGTAACTGGTGGTGAATGAGTGCAGACACTGGGCTAAAGGGTCAGAGCATCCTTATTTCTGTAAAAATTTGTGATCAGTGAGTTTCTTTAAGTTGCCAAGGGTCCTCCCTTACAAATCCTAGTTCTGTTTATAGAATTAAAGTGATCACTTTCACTCTCTGGGAGCTCATTGGTCTTTTAGCTTTTCTAGCATCTCCCAGGTTCAAAGGGATAAGCTTGAGGCTACAGGGAGTTACTTATAGCCTGGTTCCTGTAGGGAATAGGTGCCCATGCTTTGGATGGGGGGGTGTGCTGGGCTGTCAGTCACTTTCCTTTTTTACAGTCTCTTGGTTTTTTGTCAGTATGTGAGGACTCTGGCTGCTGCGTGGCTCCATTGTTCCCCTTCAGAATTGCCCTCCTGTCCCCAATTTCTAGGCTGGGAAGTTGTTGGACAGGTGACCATTGGGCAGCAAAATATGCTTCACTTGCTATGTGTTACCTTTAGATAGAATGAAAGATATCTTAATCTTAACTGGGTTATCCGGGAACGGTGTGCCTGCCTGACCTGTTGCTGAATAACAGGAGAACAGAGCAAGCCTTTGGGGCACTGTCATAGAAGCGGCTTATTTAATAATGGGTTACCCTCTACTAATGCACTGTCACAGGGTGGGGAGGAGGGTTTTTGGTGTATACAGGCTTCTGGCTGGGGTAGTTTTTTTCCCTGTTACCACTCCCACAGATTTGTCACTTCTTTCCAGTAGTGGATAACAATTCTTGAATTTTCTTAGATTGGCTATACTGGTAGCATTGGCTGAATTTGTAGATAGGATAGCCAGCTTTTATTTTTCTTTTTACTTTTTAACATAATTTCAGACTTGTAGAAAAGTTACAAGAATTCCCTTATGTATCTTTCACCCACATTTCTCAAATGTTAACATTTGCTTTATCCTTTTCTCTTTTATGTATATATACACACACACACTCACACAGAGCTGTCCCTCAGTATCTGAGGGGGTGGGGGTCGGGGGGGATTGGTTCCAGCACCTCCTGCAGATACCAAAATCCTCAGATGCTCAAGTCCTTTACTTGGCCCTCCAGTGGGTTCCACATTTGCGGATTCAGCCAATTGCGGATTGTAAACGTAGTACTATGTAATCCACTGTTGTTGGATCCTCAGATGCAGAACCCGCAGATACAGAGGGCCGGCTGTGTGCGTGTGTAGAGTCATGCATCATATAACAGCATTTCTTTCAACGATGGACGCATACATGACATTGGTCCCATAATATTAGTACCGTATAGCCTAGGAGTGTACTAGGCCATATCATCTAGGTTTGTGTAAGTACATTGTGATTTCACACAACAAAATCAGCTAACAATGCATTTCTCAGAACATAGTCACTGTCGTTAAGTGACATGTGACTATATGTACATCTATATAATTATATTTATTTTACGTTTCTGAAGTGTTTGAGAGTAAATTGCAGTCATCCCTACTGTAGTGTGTATTTCCCCAAAAAAAAGGACTACATAACCTCACAGTGCCGTGATCAAAAATCTGAAATTAACATTGATACACTGCTATTAGGGAATTACAGCCCCCATTCTCATTTGCCGGTTGCCCTTATAATGTTCTTTATAGCAAAGGAAAATCCCAGGTCATGGGTTACATTCAGTCTTCATACCCTTTTAATCTGGAACAGTTGTTCAGTCTGTGTGTTTCATGATAGTGACATTTTTGAAGATTACAGGCTACTTGTTTTGTAGTCTGTCCTGCTGAACCAGCTGTTTGTTTTTTTTTTTTAAAGATTTTATTTTATTTTATTTTTTTCCTTTTTCTCCCCAAAGCCCCCCGGTACATAGTTGTATATTTTTAGTTGTGGCATGTGGCATGCTGCCTCAGCGTGGTTGATGAGCAGTGCCATGTCCTTGCCCAGGATTCGAACCGACGAAACACTGGGCCGTCTGCAGCGGAGCGTGCGAACTTAACCACTCGGCCACGGGGCCAGCCCCGTGAACCAGCTGTTTTTTGATCAAGTTGTACTTCATGTTTGAGTGCATCATCTTCCCAAGGCATTGAGCTCCCTAATTATGAAAAGGGGAATAAGGAGTAAGATTCCTAAGTGGAGATGGGGAAGAGACACAGTAGGCAGATCTGCTCTACTAGGCACCCTGACACAGTGGAGTGGCGTGATTGTGGCAGCTGGCTTGGAGGAGCGCAGCTGGAGTCCAGTCTCTCGACTGTGCACCCTGTTACAGGTGATGCAGGAGCTCTGTGTTTCGTAATCTTCTCCCTCTCTGTTTTGTTGTATGTTCAAAGCTGTAGCTTAGTGACCAACAAAGGACGAAGGTTTCTCTGGCTTATGGCTGTGTTATATCTCCCTCCTTCCACCACCACATACACTCCGGCTTTTTGAGTCTTGTTTCATGGCAAATCCACTGGACTCTGCCTGTACTATTATAAAGTGTCTCAGTGATGGAATACTTCTTTTCCTTAGTTACGTTTCTCCCATAGCCACACTTGGGAAATGAAAGCACAGTGCCCGAGAGAGGCCTGCAGAGTCAAGCTGTCTAGATTTGAATCCTGCCCCAGCTCTTTACTATTAGCTGTGTGACCTGGGCAAATAGGTCAACTTGGCTGAGTCCACTACGTAAGAATTTTGTAAGGATGAAATATGATTTGCTACTAACTAGAAACCTGAAAATAATAAAGCTAACATTTATTGAGTGCTTACTATGTGCCAGTCACTGTTCTAAGTACTTAATGAAACAGAACCGATTGGGCAATGCCTGTTTTTCCAGAATGACTTTTGTTCTTCAAATGCTTTCACCCATATAAGACAAGAAATAGCATGTGTAATGCTAGTGTTTCTGATGAATGTCTAGTTTTCCTCTCCAGCAGGTTGAAAGGCTAGCAGGTGGCAGAGGTTTCAGTCCCTGCTGCATTGGAGATCAGTTTTCTCCTTTGCTGACCCATCATCTCTTGCTCTAGGAATGGGATCTATTGGGGACTTTTACTGGCTCTGTGCTGATTTCAGATTCTAAATCTTAAGGAAATGGGAGTGGTGACAGGAAATGGGAGCCAGCAGCTGGGAAACAAGTTTGTAACTTGATGTCAGTGAACTGGTCTTCACTTCTGGAAGACAAAATTACATGAACTCGTGGGAAGAGCAGGTGTCGCACCATTTTGTTTCAGTTTTTCCATTTGTGAGTGCGTGATGTACAGCTGTTCAGAGCTATAACATTTTCCATTTGGCAGTTATCTGGTAAGCATTTTATTTTTAAAGTATGACATGGGTGTTCAGAATTTTTAAGTGCCTTAAATGTAACTACTTAAAGATCTGACACATAAGCTATATGAGCCTGTAAATTATTTATCTTAATCTTGAAAGTTCTTATTCGAAGGCCCATTTTATCTCAACTTTTTTCTCTTGTAATTTAGACATGCTCTTTAACTGTGCGAAAGATAGTGCAGTATCTATTTGATTAGCTAACATTGTTTTAAAGTTTTATTTATTAACTTCAAAAGGAGTCTCACTTCTGATTACTCTTGTGTATTTAAGCCAGTGAAGAAAAAGAAGATAAAACGAGAGGTTAAGATTCTGGAGAACCTTCGTGGTGGAACGAATATCATTAAGCTGATTGACACTGTGAAGGACCCTGTGGTAGGTGCCTCATGGGGGGCGGTGGGGAGAGTGTGTGTGTGAGGGAGAGCGAGAGTCATACACACAGAATCTAATAATAGTGAGAAACATTATATAGAGGGAATGACTGATTGTCTTCACTACCGAATGGTTTTGAAAACCTGAAAAAATTATGGTGGCCCAATGATAAAATAGCCACCGCTACTTTTCTGGAACCTAAAAGTGTATGTAGAAAAATCCCTGTCTCAGGTTTATCACCTCCTTATTTTGATTCAGCCCACAAACGTTTGCTGAATATCTCCGTTAAGCCCCTGCTTTTCTCCCAGTTTTGAAAGCTCATTACTGCCAGTTAAGCATTCTTTTACCTCAGTTAACTAAGACTGACATTTGAAAATCTGGATTTACAGAAGGAAATATTGACTGTCTCTATGTGGACACCTGACATTGAGCACTGGCAGGTCACAGCCCCACAGACCCCGTGGGGAGGCAGTCTTGCTGTTTCTTGTACTAGTCTTTACTCAGCATCCATCATTAGGGCTCACATTGTAGGTGCAGATACAACTGAAATATTTTTTGTTAAAAATACTTGATTTTTAGCCATTTTAGATGTACTGTTTAACTCTGTTTTCTCTCCCTGGGGAGTAACTTAACCTCAAGTGTTTATTACTAGCTAAGGTTTTTTTGTACCACTTCCCATCCCATTTCTGTTCTTCGCCTTTCTACTTCAAATATTTCACTGTTCTCTCATGAAAGCTTTTTGTTTAAGAAGTAGATCTTTGCTTCTGTCTGCTAAAGACATCCTCATAATAATGTAGTGGCTACATTATTATGTGTTGAATGCTTACTGTGTGCCATGCACTGTTGTGAGTGTTTAACTGTATTACATCATTTAATCCTCCCAACAGTCCAGTGCGGTAGGTACTGTTATTATCCACATTGTCCAGATAAGAAAACTGAAGTCTACGGAGGTTAAATAAGTCGCCCAAGATCACACAGTATTGTTGAACTGAAGAATAAGGAAAGTTTTTCCTTTTGGACCCTGGAAAGACTGAGAAGGAGGATTCTGTGCTAGATTCTATCTAATTGGCATTAAAAATATATCCCAGCCTGATGAGCTCAGATTGATTTTACAGTGACTAACGCTGGACTACGTAACCTTTGAAAGTGGCTTATAGTGTGAGCTAGTAGTAGTATAGTATTATACGAGGAGCATCATTTTGCCTTTTTTTTTTTTTAACAACTTAGCGATACCCGTCTTACTATTTTTGTAGTTGTTACTTAAAACATATGTGTGTTTTACATGATTTGTAACACAGGTAAATCGAAGTGGACATAAACCAACAGAAATCCCTCATCCCGTGACTTATAGGGGAACAGGCCTGCTCCTAGCATGTAGAGAGATCTGGTCTTGATAAAACTCTCAGTCTTGGGCGAGTGAGAAGTCCTTTGACCAGGACTGCTGCTCGTTTTGGTAGAGACCTGCATGCATGTATTGTGGCCTATTTCCTAGGTAGCTTTCATCTGCTTCCTTGAGCAAAACTTCCCAGCCATAAAAATTTCCAAAATGAAAAAAATAAATAAAAATAAATCTTTTTGCTTCTGCAACCCTTTAAGCCCCTGTTTTTCTCCCAATTTTGGAAATGTATTACTGCCAATTAGTGTTATTTTACCTTACTTAAGTAAACCTGACATATGAAAATCTGTATTTACACAAGGAAATATTGAACATTTTGTACTCATTGCATTAAAGATTATAGTCTTTAAAGATACTTGATTACATATTTTTGGGGAACATGTCTCCTTTGTGAAGCAAGATACTCTCTAATGGTTTCTAGCCAAGGCAATAATTTCACATTACAGCTTACTGATAATCATAGGTTATTTTCCTTTTGGATCCTGAAGGACCTATGATAGATACCCAAGACCTGTGATGTTCTGTAAAATGCATCTGGCTCATTAAACCAAGATGAAAACATGTCACTCTTTTAGTAGTTGGCAACTGGAACACTGCAGAGTATAAATCTTCACAGAATGTGCCAGGCCCACTGACAGGTTGGTTAGAGAATACATCTCTTTTTATAAGGGAAGAAAACACTTTATTATGAAAAATGTCAACCATTACAAAAGTAAAGTGAATAGTATAATGAACCTCCCTGTACACATCACCCACCTTTAGCAGTTAATCAGTTTGTGGCCAGCTTTGTTTCATCTATACCCTACCCACTTCCCTGAAAATTCCAGACATAAAATTTTAAGAGGATACTTTCTTAATAGGCTCTCCCTGATGAGTGAATCTCTTTTTCATCTAAGTGAGATTTGGGGGTGGGCCAGTATGACAGAAGTCAGTTACATTTATTGTTTGAATACTTATAAAGCATTAATATTCTCTCTTGCAGTCGAAGACACCAGCTTTGGTATTTGAATATATCAATAATACAGATTTTAAGGTGCGTATATACTTTTTCTTTATGGCATGGGGTCAGAGGGGTATGAGGAGGTGGTGATAAGTACTGTTGATACTCTGGAACACAAGGGGCCAGGAGGGGCCATTGGCGAGAGTAGGACATAAATTGGATTCCTGGTAGCATGTGTACAGGGCGCAGAAAGTGGTCAGGGTTCTTGCTTTTGGTGAAATTACTCATTACCCTTTGCCTTACTTACTCTGGGAATACTTGCTGGGCTGGGTCTAAGCTAATGCCTCATCTATAACACTCCTCCATTAGACCACATAATTTTAGATAGATGTTAACTTTGATTTTTGTAGAAATGTTACATTGCTGACAGAAAGTGATAAAACAGATACAGGGCTCCTGTGAGAAGAAGCAGTACATTGGACTCAAGCTGTCAGATAGTGTGTGTGTTTATGCACCCTGCATACAAAGCAAATGACATGGAAAAGCTGGTTAAGAATCACCGCACTTTAGAAAAGCCCTGTCCCGGGTTATTTACACTTCTTGTATTTATAATGCACATTAATTTAGTCTTTGAAGCGTTCTTCTAAAAGCAAGGTTTTGAGCTAGTTTTTCATGAGTTTGTTTTTATTGTTCAAATACTGCAACCTTAACTGCTGGTAGGGTTTCAGGGCCAGGCATACTGGACATGGTAGAGTGTTATATGAAAACCAATATAAAAACAAAACCGTGGTGTTGATTTTTAGGGGCGTTTATAGAACTGTTAGGTGATTATAAGTCTGTCAGTGACTAAAAGGTTTGTGATTTTGTTGTGAGGGAAGATAGGGGCAAAAACAAATAAGCATTTGAAAGATGCTGGCATCAGGAGTGATGATTTTGGGTGAAAAGAAAAGAAGCTTGTCTTCACGTTTAATTTTTCTTAGATAATCACTCTAAAACGACTCTAAAATAAGGTTAGTGAAAAACAGACAAAAGAGAATATTATGACTTACAAAACAGTAAGCAAGTTTTATATACAGTTTAGCTTTTCCCATATGTAACAAGTTTCCTTGTTAGTGTGAAATCAGTAGTGAACTCTAAAAATTGGGGTGGGTTTTTTGTTAGCAAGCATGGCAGTGCTCAGCCGGTGGCGTGCTGTGCTGATAGAGCTGATCACACTTTGGCTGTGAATCCCCCAGGTTTATCAGGTGTATATGGGTGAGAATGTGTACGGTTCTTAGAGAAATAGGCTTTAACGAAACCAAACATTTTCCCAATGCAGAAGTTTAAAAGCCAGTTTTAATGGGACTTCATAGTGAAATCCCTACGCTTTCAGTGCCTCAGCTTGCTTAATGTGTTTTTACTGATTGTCTAGCCACACCTGTGGAATTTCACCCCAGCATTTTGTGTTTTTAAATTGATGGCCGCTCTGTTGATTTAACAACATGAAGGAGATCAGTTTTTAATTCCCAAGAGAGATCTTACTTCTTATTCTTAGAAAGGCATGTTTTGATGGCATACATTCTCTAGGAGCTTCCTTTAAAGGGATCATGGGAAATTAATGTTTTTTTGAGGCTTGCATATCTGAAAACATCTTTATTTTATCCTCCTGATTGATGTGTTTGTTAGGTATAGAATTCTAGGTTGTAATAATACTAATTTCCTCAGAATTTTGAAGAGATTGTTCTGCTGTTACCAGCATAGCCACTCTGGTTTCATCTTAGGTCATCTGGTTTTGTTTTTGGTTTTTCCTCTGAAAGCTTTTAGGATTTCTCTTCATTCTCAGTCTCTGAAATTTCGCAGTGATGTGCCTTCCTATGGGTCGTGTTCATCTTTTGTTCTGGATACTCACTGGGCTTTTTCAGTCTAGATGCTCATGTCCTTCCATTTCAGAAAAATATTTTTAACATTCTCTGATTTTCTTCCCTTTCTTCTTCGTTTTCACTTTCTAGAACTCATTCCAATGTTGGACTTCATGTCTTAGAGCTCTATTTTCTTCTCTGAACTTTTTAAAATAGTATCCTGTTCTTTCATGTTTTATGTAATATCTTCTATTTTCTCACTGAGAATATGGTTTTTTCCCCATTATGATTTCTTCTTCATGCCTTTTCTCTGTTTTTCTTCCAAAGTCCTTTTTTTGTGTGTTTTGTCTCTGTTACAGTTGTCTGAAATGTCATGGTTTTTGAATGCTCGTGTTTTAGAGTAATGAAATACTCATTACTGATTGTCAGCTCCTGTCCCGAGGATACCAGCCTGGCTGCGGGCGTCTTAGTAGCTTCAAATTCAGGATAGCTATGGCTAGTGTCACGTAGACTTTCACTTAATTCCCCTGTTCTCAATGTGGTGGTTTTAACTCATTTTCCTGTCTTCAGCTCAGTCTCTTTATCCTTTCAGTGATACCTGGGGTCACCAATTCCTGAGGCTTTCTGTAATTCTTCAGTTGGAAGTCATTTGCTTCTGGACCCCCTCTACTGTGCTTTTTTGGTCTGCTAAGTCAGCTGGACATCTGTTTTCTAGTTTCAAAATGTTGTCTTCCATTCTCTTAGTTCTTGTGAGCTAATCTCTCCTCCTTTTACTCTATCTTAGAGGCGCTTCAGGAAGAAGCAGGGGTAGGATGTGTTTGATCTGCTCTATTGAACTGGAGATCCCCTTTGAATGTTCAGGCCATGCCATTTCAGCCAACTTAAAAGATCGTTAAACGTCAGGTAGCAGGTGTATTTTGTGGACGAGCCGATCATGACAGGAAAATCTTTTTTTTTTTTTCCAGATAGTATGATGGACCACAAATAGCGTAATCAGTTGGTTTAATGTCCTAGTGTTCTTCAGGTTTTTTATTTTGTACTGTGTCTGTCTTATTAGAGAAATTTGTCTTTGTTTTCATTTTACTATTAAGAGTATTACTAACTAGTTTTAAGGTGTCACCCAGAGAAGGTTTGTCCCTGGTTTAATATCGGGGTGAATCAACAATGATACAGCCTGCAGCCCGTTCTTTTCGGTATTTTTTTATTGATGCAATTGATAATAAATTTTGATCTATACTTTCCTTTTATTGTGGAATCCTTCTAATTTTGGTGCCAAGGTTATACTCCCTCTAGAATAAGTTGGGTAGCTTTTCCTTTCTGCTCTCTGAAAGCTCGGGCACAGTAGGGTCGTCTCGGTGGGCGTCTGGGGGCAGGGGAGACTTGGGCTCCACTTGGCTTTTTAAAACACGCTGTGGGTGGAAGGTTCACCCGATTTTCTAGAGTCTCTTGGCATGACAGCTCTTTCTAAGGTTGGCCACTTGCAATTTTATTTGCATAAAGTTGTTAATAGAATTCTCTTAGTACTTAAAAACTTTCATCCGTCGGTAATTTTCTTTTCCTTTACATTTGTGGCATTATTTGTGCCTTTACTCCCTTTTCTCTTTGTTTAAAAAATCAGAGTTAAGACATCTCATTAATAATTTCAAAGAACTAGCGTTTGGTTTTATTGCTCAGATGTTGTTTTTGTTAGTTTTTCTGTTTCATTCTATTTCTGCTCCTATCTTATTTTCTTTCTTCCTTCCTTAATTTGTTTCCTTGAGTTTTCACGGTTGTTCCCCCTAGCTTCTTGAGTTGAAGTCATCTCATTTGATCTGTTTCTGTCTTTCTTGATTGGCAGTAAGTTGCTTTAAGTCTGCACAACCCCAAATAGCATTTTACTACATTCCATGGTTGTGGAACTCACTTCTATGTGGTTTTCAAATTAGAAGTACAGGTTCCTAACTTGTGGATTTGGGTTTTTTCCCACAGACTTTTTACTATGAAAATTTTTAAACCTACTGGCAGTTGGAAAGAGCAGCACAATGCGTACCCTTAGGTTGGTCACCTGGGTTTGTCAGGTGTTAAAATTTCGCCACGTTTGCAGTTATTTCCCTCCCTCCTCCACCCTCCCCTTTTAATCTTTGTCTTTTTGCTGAAATTGTCTTAAAGTAAGCTGCAGGCATCATGATACTTCACTCCTAAATGTGCTAGCACTGGAACTAGGTAAGACGTTTTCCCACATAACCACAGTGCTGTTAGTACACTTAAGAAATTTAGTATTTGTACAGTAATGCCATCTAATTGACCATACAGAGTCTGTGTTCAAAAGTTTCCCAGTAATTAAAAAATTATACTTTTTTTGTTGATTCGCAATTTGATTGCACTGTGTCCAGGGAACATGATTTGTATAATGTTGATTATCTGAAATTTGTTGATGGTTGCTTTATGACTCTAGTACCTGGTCATTTTTTATATCAAGCTTGGTAATTTGGTTCAAATCTTCTATGACCTTACTCATTTTTTTCCCTTGATATTTCATTTTATGGTAGAGATACTGGTTTGGTCAATTTCTCCTTGAAATTATCAGTTATGCTTCATATATGTCAAAGCAATAATAAAAGATACGTGGTGATACTGAGAACAAAAGGCACAACTTCCAAAGAAATGAATAGGAAAATCTAGTCTTTAGAAGTTGGAACAAAGCAGTAGTTACAGAAAACCTCCAAACTCAAAAATTGTCTCAAGGAAGCTAAGGGACCATTTTGAGGTAGAAAAAGTTTCTGTTGAGACACGCTTCTCAGTGTTCTATGGCTTTGGAAATGTGTAAATAAAAATGAATATGCATTTTAAGTAAAAATATATCATTTAGGCTTTTTTTTTTTTTTTTGAGGAAGATTAGCCCTGAGCTAACATCTCCTGCCAATCCTCCTTTTGCTGAGGAAGACTGGCCCTGAGCTAACATCTGTGCCCATCTTCCTCGGTTTTATGTGGGATACCTGCCACAGCATAGCTTGACAAGCGGTGCATAGGTCCATGCCCGGGATCCCAACCAGTGAATCCCGGGCTGCCGAAGCAGAATGTGCAAACTTGTCCGCTGCACCACCAGTCTGGCCCCTGGGCATTTTAAGATTGATAAGACGTCTCAAATGGGCTCCATATTGAGAAGGTGGTAGTCCCGTATTGACCTGTGGAGAGTTTCTAAACCACTCACATAGAAATGGGTCTTGACCAGCGGGTATCTTGAGGGCTTGTTAATGCCATTAGGGTTTGATGTGGAGGGGATGAGTTCACAGACTAAATCAATAATGTTTCCTTAATTGGGGAAACAAGGTTTACTTTTTTTTTTTTTTTGAGGAAGATTAGCCCTGAGCTAACTACTGCAAATCTTCCTCCTTTTGCTGAGGAAGACTGGCCCTGAGCTAACACCCGTGCTCATCTTCCTCTATTTTATCCGTGGGACGCCTACCACAGCATGGCTTGCGAAGCGGTGCTCTGTCCGCACCTGGGATCTGAACTGGCAAACCCTGGGCCGCCAAAGCGGAACATGCGAACCGCTGCGCCACCGGGCTGGCCCCCAAAGTTTACTTTTATCATAGGTCATTGACATTATTTTGCCATTTCTTTATAAGACGTTTTCAGGTGATTAGTAGTAACTTTAATTTATTTGCTTAATTAATGATTTGTTTTGCTTCCTTAAATTTCTATAAACGTTGACTTTGATTTTATTCTGGATCTTAGGGTTGTGTGTTAATGCCAAAAGTTGTGACTACTACACTGAACACCATTTACTTTCACTTTAAATCCCCCTGGCCCCCACTTTTTCTTCTCCCTACATGGGGACCACTGGGATTTCTGGACGTAGACTGCACTGTGTGTGTTGAGGAGCATGCAAGCTGTCTGTGCAGGGTGGGAGTATGCTGTGTTGGGGACTGCCACATCTGGCTGGGAACCTTCTTGAAGTGTGCAGTCCTCCGAAGTGACAGTCGTTGGGGATGAGGCCTTGTCTGTAGCTGATCGTGATGCAGTTGAACTGCAGCTGGAGTCTGAAGACCTGTCTGTGAACAGCAGGAGCGAGGTCCACTTTTGGCCGTTGCTTTCAGACCAAGGAGGCCCTGAGTCTCTTGACCAAATTGCATTTTTCCCGTTCTCTTGCTCAGCTTTCTGAGGTTTTTAAAAGTCCCAGGAAATTTCCGCCTCGGGCTCTTTGAGTAGTCTTGGAGTAGAACTGATTTCCAGGGAAGTGGCAGCATGTTGAGGCTTTCTAACCAAACCTGGATTGAGGAATAGTTTCTTCCTCAGCACCTCTGTAAGGCGGCACGGGCGTGTTTTGTTTTTGATAAGTCACTTACTTTATTAAAGTGTAAGCAGAGCTAACTTCCAGCCAACATTTTGCACTTGGTTGGTTGATGATGTCCTCCACATGGCTGGCCAAGAAGAATGGAGTAAAAGCATGGCTCTCGTGAAGTTTCCCTTTCTGATTTGTCGTGGACTCTTAGCACTTCTGTTTCTCAGAAGACATTTTTGCTTTTGTTCCATTGACTGGTGAACAACGTCAGAGGCAAATGTTTATTGCCTGCCTTCTGTGTGCGGGCAGAGAACCGCCTTTTGTGGGGTGGGGCATGGGAAGCAGAGGCTGTTCTGCTGTCTGAGGACTCAGCGCGCGGACCGAGTTGTACGGTGGACCTGTGACATTTGAGGGAGGAAAAATTCAGACATCTTGAATGGCCAGATTGGTGACTGCCACCAGCCACAGCACCCATTTGTCCCCATCGTGTGTATGCCACGATACGCAGGGACGCTGGCATGGCACTCTTAGGGTATGGGCAAAGTGAAGCAGCCTCTTGTTCACAACAGAGTGAGAAATTATCTTGGGAACTTCAGGTCTCTACGAGTACCTGAATGAGAAATGTTAGTTCTGGGGACACTGCTGCTGTCAGTGTTCTATGAACACCCCAGAGGACAGTAAACGGCATGGGGGTTCAGAGAAAGAAGACCACTCTCAGCTCTGTGGAGCCCGGATGGGGCGGGTTTGACTTTATGGGCTAAGGATGAGGGGCGGAATATTCCAGATTTTGGGAGAGGGAAGAATGGAGGTGGCAAATAGAGGTTTGTTTGGTCAGAGTGCGGTGCTTCTGGGGGCTACAGCGGACCCTGGTGAATCCTGAATTTTAGGCCCAGGTGGTAAAATGTTATGGGTGTAGTTTGGTCTCCTCCTACCCAGAGCTCCTGAGAACTGAGAGTGAACGTCAGCCTGTTGTGCGGGAGTTTATAACGTGTTGGGCCTAAACGCTATATTCAGCCAGGGTCTTCTGTGTTACATAAAACTGAGGTTGGTTGGAGTAGCTAGGAATACTGTTGGCAGTCCAAGGACATGTATTTTTGTTTCTTACACCATTTACACGGGTGCTTGGTAAAGATACCACATGACATGAGAGGAAGGCCTTCCATAGATAGACGTTCAAATAGTAAAATAGCCCTTATTTGTTTTCTGGAAACAGAAAATTTCAGCCCTCTGAGGGTTAGAAAATGCTCTTGTCACTTTCATGACCTCTCTGTTGACTTTGAGCTTCAGCCTGGCACACCATGGGAGAGATCTCTTTAACTCTCAAAGGAGGAGCTGATTTGACACCCAGAGAGATGATGGCATCTTTGGCCTGTGTGCATACATACAGGTTGTCGGTGTGCTGGCTGAGAAGCCTGCCTTGCTGTGCAGAGCCCAGGGGAGAACAAAAAACTTGGATGTTTGGCTGTTATACAGTTGGATTTCTCCTGAGCGGAAGTGGTGGTGTGGGTGCATCTGAGTGGGGTCACTCCCAGCCAGGGTCAGCCTCCCGTGGTGGAGCAGCTCCAAGGCACCCCTGGTGTACTGGACTGTGTGGTCTCATTCCCTGAAGTGTACTAGCTAGCTGCTGCCTGCAGTTGGTGCAATCAGATATTCCTACTAAGCTGGAGGGAGAATTGCTCTTACTTAAAAGGGGAAATTTGGGAAAGAAGCTGTCCTGGTGTTCTTAGAAAATGTTAAAATTGATTCTTGGCAAATTTGTTGTTTTCCTTAAAAAAATTTTTTTGAGCAGGTAGTGTATTTACACAAATCTAAAACATAAAATGGTATGCAGTGAAAGTCTCCTTTATTCCCCTTGCCCCAGCTGTCCATCTCCCATACACATATACATGAAGCCACTTCTTATTCGTCTCTTTTCTGTCATTCTTGCAGATGTAAACAAATGTGCATGCGTAGTTTTACTTCTTTGCCCCTTTTACACAGACACATCATATACGCCGTTCCGTGCTCCTTGGAGAGATTCTGTACATTGCTTGAGTCTTTCAATAAAGGGAGAGGCAGAATATGTTTAATAAAGGTGTGCTGATTAACTCTACGGAGAGTGCTACTGTGACTGATGAGGCAAGAGATTTACTTAGAATTGATTATCAAAAATAATAGTATAGTTTCTGACAAGGGTCGTGATGATTTTTAATGAAGCCAGATGCGTAAATGCTACTCTGCCTCTTAGAAATTGACGTTTTTTAAAAACTCCCAGTGGCTAGGTCTTTGGATCATCAATAATGAAAACTTTTGTTTATGTGTCACTTTGGCCTGGAACCATTTTCAGTACCTATATCTTTTTCTTTTTCAACTTCTCACTCCACCACTCCTTTTTTCTTCCCTGTAAAACATGTTGCTTCTTTAGTTCCCATCAGTTGTTGCCTGTGAAGTGTTCTTTTTTCCTAGCCTGGAGTTGGTGTGGGGGGAGTGGAGGGTGTCGATTTTTTAAGTCTCTGGCCAGCTCCAAATGCTGTAGCGTTCATTTTCCTCGTGTTTCTTTCACAAACAGACTGATTGTCCTGCCACTAGTTTACCACATGGGCTGGTGAGTTTCAGGTTCTGCTCTCTACTCAGAACTCGGTGCTCCAGAGTATTCTGTGGGGTTTGTTTGAAGTGCAGTAAGACAGTGAGGACAGCTGGACAGCTTTGACTTCATTCTGTAATAATGTGATTGTGGCTATTGAAACTGTGGAGCATTAAACAGGTTTTTAAAAGATCCAGGTTGGCTTAGATGTTTTCTCCCCTGGAATTTCTTATGTTTCTCCTGAGGACTGAAGTGGTAGACCCTCATCTTGAGTCTTTGACCCCATTTGTTCCAGATCAGGTGGTAAGAAGTTGTGGGACTCCTTACTGACTTAAGCACTAAGTGTACAGACAATAATGACCAACATTTGGGCTGACAAGATGCAATGAGAGTAAATTAACTTTCTGTTTTCTGAAATCTGTTTCAGCAACTTTACCAGATCCTGACAGACTTTGATATCCGGTTTTATATGTATGAACTACTTAAAGTAAGTGGCATTCGTAAACAGTGAACTTTTTCAGGCTTATTCATTAAAGGAGAAGTTTTTGAGAAGACAAAGAGAATTCAAGCAGAATATTTCTTGATACCCAGAGAATTTAGTGAGATTTTTTTTTTCTTTTAACTTATATTGAGGCCTCTGTCATAGGATCTTTACATAGAAACTTTCCAGTGGATCTGAGAAAGATGGCCAAGTCAAGGGTCCCAAGGACATTAAACCAGAGATTAGAACCTTCCTCTTCATAGCTCTGGTTGGCCCTTGGATTTTCTTTTTTCTGTTTAATTAATACTTCCTGTTAGTTTTCACTGCGTAACAAGTCATCCCAAACTTAGTGACTATTTAAAAGTGATTTATTTCTCATAATTCTGTGGGTTAGCTTGGGTGGTCTTTTGGATGGCCTCATTCACATAATCTGGGATGGCAGCTGGAGTGGCTGAGGTCTTGTCCTCCAGGAGGTTAGTCTGGGCTGCCTCCCATGGTGGTCCTGGGGTTCCTAGCAGCAAGAGAAGGCAAACCTCAATGTGTAAGCACTTTTCAAGCCCCCACTTGTGTCATGTTTGCTAATGCCCTATTGGCCAGAGCAAGTCATGTGGCCAAGCCTAGAGTCAAAGGATGGAGAAGCGGACTTCCCCTCTTGATGGGCAGACTGTTGAAGCCACCTTGTGGAGGGATATGCACACAGGGATGGCAGGCATTTGCAGCCATCTTTTTCTTGCCATCTCTCATGATCCACTTCTCATGAGACGCCCTGTCCTCTAGCCTACCCCACTGGCCCTGGTTAGTTAACCTTGACGCACAGGGAGGGGTGCTGGGCGGACCTTCTGGGAGACCTACCAGTCCCAGGACTGAAATCTTCAGGCATTACTGATTGATGGAAGAATGATCTGTTTTAGTTTGTCTGGGTAAACACTTAGGTACGGAATTCTAAAAAGGTTTGTAGAATGGCATAGACCAATGGTTCTTAAGTTTTTTAGGGTCATGAATCACTAAGAATCTAATGAAAGCTATGAACTCCCCTCAAAATGGATGTATAAATATACAGTATTACATAAAGTTTTGGGGAGGGTGTGGACCTCAATTTAAGTACCTCTGAAAGAATATAGAGGTGACTCAGCTGTTGACATTACTGAAGAAAATTGCCAAGATGGAGTTTTGATGGCATAAAAAGTTGCTTGGGCAAAATACCAAGTTAGATTAAGGCTGAGCTTTAGGGAATGGGAATTTGAAGAACTAGCTTTATGAGATGAATGTGTTTTCTTACGAGAACTTGCATAAACTACTTGTCGTTAGAGCCAAAGTGGTGGATTTAAGGGTTCGCTCTAATGGCTCTTGGGTCTTTCTTTTGTCGATAAGATCAGAAAGATGGAGAAGGTAGAGCTTGGTTTATCCCATACTCTTCCGTGTCCACTCCAAACTAGAATTGGAGGCCTCATGGGGGAGAGCTTTGCAGAGGCGTGTCCTGTGAACTGTCAGGCTAGCCAGTCCCTGGAGGGGCTTCCCAGAGAATCCCGAGCAGTCACCCCAGGAGAGCTGCCATCCAGATCCCACAATTGGTTATTCTTTAAAACGAGGTATTAAGAGTTTGTGGTTAGCTGGCACACCAAAGGTAGGATGTATAACCTAGCACAGTTATCCTTAGATGAGGTAGGCATCCCGATGGTGCGGGTCTCCACGGCTGCGCATGCACATGGCACTCAGTGTTTGATGTCCTCTCTGCTTTCTGGAGGTGGCAGGTAGGTGGTAAGGGCATACTTTGTGCTAATGAGGCATAGAACCGTAGATGAAACTCGAAAAACGTCTTTCATGCTTAATGGTCAGAAACCACCCAATTTTAAAACTGAAATAATTCCCCAAAGAATTTAAGAGCATGTCAGTGTCTCCACAGGGAGTCTGACTAGTGAACTTGGCAAAATAACTAATTCCTTTCCTGTATTTGTTCAGCCTTTGCTTCCATCAGGTATTTTTCACATCCCAGGTATTGGGGTTCTAATTAGTTTATTCCTTTGGGCAAAGACTAGGCAAAATAACAGAATCAGCACTTCCTAACTGTTCTCTTTGTCGGGGGAACGGGGCTAGGGAAGAGGAATATTTAACTCAATTAAAACTGTAGAAGAAACTGAGGCTGAGGGCTGCAGAGCGATTGCTCAGGGCCTCACTGAGGCTATGCGCAGAGTCCGGTCTGATTCGGATTCGGGGAGGTCTGTTCTCAGGAGTCCTGGTTTCAGAAGGCACTGCCACAAAACCACTGTGGAGTCTGGCTACAGCTCTTGGTGTAAAACAAAGAGAAAAATTAAATGGAAGTAGAACTTACATAAATGAAGTGAATAAATCTTAAGTGTACAGTCTTGGATTTTACGTAAGTGAAACCTTCACCCAGATACACACAGAACTGTGCTGTCCCATATAGTAGCTGCTGCCTGCAGGTAGCTATTTAAATTAAGTAAAAGTAAAAATGCAGTTTCTTAGTCACACTAGTCACATTTCAAATACTCAGTGGCCTCATGTGGCTAGTGGCTACCATATTGAGCAGTGCAGATGTAGAACTTTCTGTTGTTGCATAAAGTTCTGGACAGGGTTGGTAGAGAATATTATGAATACCCGAGAAGGCTCTCTTGTGCCCGCTTCTCTTCAGTATTCGCTCCTCTGAAGATTATATTTTCACCTCCATCACCAGAGTTGAGTGTTGTGTATTCTTGACCTTCATATAAAAAGCATCATGCACTGTATACTCTTGCGTCTGAGGAAAGCAAAATTTGCTTATTCCTGAAATGTTGGTCTTGGGCTCATTCTCTGGCTTATGTATTCCCTCCCATGTAAAGATGCCTGGTACCGTGCCCTTGCTAGTCTAGTCCACTGCTTCTTAACTAGGTCAGCTTTGTCCCTCAGGGGACATTTGTCAGTGTCTGGAACCATTTTTGGTTGTCACAATTGGAGAGGTACTACTGGTAGAGGCCAGGGATTCTGCTAAACATCCTGTAATGCACAGGACGGCTCCCTACAACAAAGGGTTATCTGGTCCAAAATGCCCACAGTGCTGAGATTGAGAAACCCTAATCTTGTCCCATGGAAAACTCCACCAAGAGTGCTCAGGGCCAAGCACATAGTAGGTGGGTGAGATTCTGGGTTGCTGTCATTATTGTAACTCAAGGAGTATATCATGAGATTCATGTAGGCTTCAAGTGCTTTTTAAGACAAACCAAAGGTCCTAACATTGAAATTTATGAAAATAGTTACTGTGTTAGAAAAGGGAGATTTAGGAGCAAATTTTTATGTTATTTGTTTTTAAAAAAACCCAAATAACTCATAAAAAATGAGTGAAAGATTTGAATCAACATTTGTCTAAAGAAGATGCAGGCGTACCTCATTTTATTGCACTTCGCAGATACTGTGTTTTTTACAAGACCTTCCACCAGCAAAAAGATTACAACTCACTGAAGGCTCAGATGATGGTTGGCATTTTTGGGCAATAAAATGTTTTTAAATTAAGGTATATACATTGTTTTTTTTAGACATATTGCTGTTGCACACTTAATAGACTACAGTAAGTGTAAACGTAACTTTCACATGAACTGGGAAACCAAAAAATTCATATGACTCACTTTATTGCTATATTAACTTTATTGCAGTGGTCTAGAGCCGAATCTGTGGTGTCTCCAAGGTATGCCTCTATAGGCTGGCCAATAAGCACAGAAAAAGATGTTCACCTTTATCACTCGTTAGGAAAGTGCAAATCAAAACCACAGTGAGGTACCACTTCAGACCCACTGGAAGGGCTATGATCAAAAAGAGGAACAATCGCAAGTGTTGGCACGGATGTAGAGAAATCGGAACTCTCATACGTTGCTGCTGGGAATGTAAAATGGTGCAGCCACTTTGGAAAACAAGCAGATTCTTAAAAAGTTTAATGTAAACTTACATACAACCTAGCATTTCCACCTTTAGGAATCTACCTGAGAAAAGTGGAAGTATATGTCCTCTCAAAGACTTGTACGTGAATGTTCTTAGCAGCAGCATTCGTAATAGCCAAAGAGTGGAAACAACCCAAATGTCTGTCACCTGGATTCATACAGTGGAATACCATTCAGCAAGAAAAAAGCAACGTGGATGAATCTCAGAATCATTATGCTGAGTGAAAGAAGCTAGACAGAGTACTATGTATTATTTCACTTTATAAATGTCCAGAAAAGGCAAATCCATGGCAACAGATAGATCAGTGGTTGGAGGGAGAGGGAAAGGAAAGGGAAAGTAGGAGGAAGATGGGAATGAGAATTGACTGCAGGCAAGCTGAAGGGAAATTCTTGGGATAATGGAAAATTTCTAAAACTGGATTGTGCTAATAGTTGCATAACTCCATAAATTTACTAAAAAATCATTGACTTGTACACTTAAAAATCTTATTTGCATATCAACTATCTTATAGGAAGCAGTTTCCTCCCTAGAGTAATAATATAATTATAATTAAAGACCAGATGGTTCAGGGATTGTTTTTAAGGAAAATACTAATGTTAAAATGCATATTATTCGTGAAAACCCGCATGGAATACTTACCTAAAAGACAGTCTGCGCTGAAAGATGTATGTGGATGTCATTCATTGTGTCCACATGGACTTCTGCATGTCCTTTGAACCACTATGAGAGGTGACTCCAGGGAGGTTCCCAGATCTGGCTTTAAGCACATCAAATTAGACCAACAAATTAATGTATGATTTCTAAATCCAGGTGGTTGGTAAATTACTACCAGCTACAATTAGGAGAGGAGCGCCTGAAGAAGGGTGTCATTCCCCCTTTTTAAGAAACCTTCATGATAGCCCTTCATGTCCCTTCCTACCAGCTGCCAACGTAGTATGCACAGACAGCAGGGGTGTCTTCTGAAGCATGTTTTTTCTCTTTCGTTACAGACAGTAAGCTGCCCCTTGGGAGACTGTTCAAGTCAAGCTGTCACAACCAAATAAGAATATGCTTGCATTGGGGGGTGGTAGAGGGTTTGCTTACTTTTCTCTGTGCTTTCTTATCTAATAGGCTCTGGATTACTGCCACAGCAAGGGAATCATGCACAGGGATGTGAAACCTCACAATGTCATGATAGATCACCAACAGAAAAAGGTACCATTACAGCCAGGCAGCAACAAGCCTTTCACTGGAAGGCTTAGGGCAGACCAAAATGCTGGCCAGGACCTAGGTGGTTTCTGGAGACCCAGGCTGTTTGCTTTGGCAGACTTGTGATAACTGTTACTTCTCCAGTCTCCAGTGTTGGTTTCTACTTTGCATAAGCAAAGTACTCAAGGAAGGTAGACAGCTGACCCTAACTGTAACCACTTGTTTATTTTGGTCCTGGTTCTCTGGAGGGCCTCACGAAAGAAACTACAGCTGATAGTTTCTACTTCTTTTTTTAACAACCCTCAGACCAATCTGCCTGGCCTTAAAAGTACAGTTGGGTCCCTCCTCCTTTCGGTATCCAATTCTGGTTGTCCCTGATTGGTGAGTAAATGAATCACTAGTATTAGGTTAATGAAAAGCTAGAATAGTGCTTCTGTCCAGGAGTGGGGCATATGTCCCCAAGCCTTTCAGTTATGACTAGAGCTTATAATGAAAGCTGTTAATGATGGGGGAATGTGTCACACATCTAAGTGGTATGGAGGCAGAAAGAAAGCTTGAGCTCTATTGATGTAGAGAGGATGATGAGCCGGGATCATTTAAATTTAAAAAGAGAAAAAGCGAATCAGATTCTGAGTGCTCTGCTCTAGAGATAACCTTTTATGCAGTTGCTGAAAGTGTAGTTTTTTAGCCAGTGCACCTGCTAACATTTTTTTATGTGGCCAAATAATTGTTATCTGATGTGACGTGGCCTTGTTCTAAGGCACAGGCCTCTAGAAACAGTCCTCTCACCTCCTTCGTTTGTGTCCTATTTGCAGCTGCGGCTGATTGACTGGGGCCTGGCGGAGTTCTATCACCCTGCGCAGGAGTACAACGTCCGTGTCGCCTCCAGGTACTTCAAGGGACCAGAGCTCCTCGTGGACTATCAGGTAAAATGGTCAGCACAGCGCCTCTGGGTTCTTTTTACATCTCCTTAGGGCTTTTCCTGGTTTACTGTTTGTGTAGTTAATTTGGATACATTCAAAACCTAGTCTTTATTCCACTCCAAAATGGTAATTTCCAATTTTTCTCAGCTACTTTTTATTTTGCTTGAATTCTAAAATATCTTATCTCCTCAGATGTATGATTATAGCTTGGACATGTGGAGTTTGGGCTGTATGTTAGCGAGCATGATCTTTCGAAAGGAACCCTTCTTCCATGGACAGGACAACTACGACCAGGTGAGCAGACCCCATCTGACTCATATCCATTTGGGGGCAGATGCGAAGAAAACAACATCCCTTGATAGGGATTCTGTCCTTGAGCCCCTAAATGGCACTCAACATCTGCACTTGAACTTTTCTTCAGGGTAAAGAATTTCACAGAATTTTGTCTGTGGTTACCAGGTCCCCAGAAAGATACAGACACATAATGCTATCTTGTGCCCAGCTTCTAAAGTGGGTCTGTGAAGAAGTCAGGCACCTCCTTGTCTATTAAACTGGATTCTAGTCATTAGGTTGTGATGCCCCATAATCATCAGCTTCTAGAAGATTATTGTCGTAAGTTCTGTTACCATTTTAAAGGCAGTTTTGAAATGTGCATTCACGTGAACTTGGTGTCCTTGCCTCTGCTGCCTCTCTGCCCCGGGCCTGGGTCTGTGTCTGGTCCCTGGAGATGTGGTGAGGTGCAGGTGCTCTGAGTCCTTGTACAGCATCCTCACGGGCTGGCAGTGAGCCCCGTGCTCAGTGATTTGGTCAGTTTGTTTTGTGTTTCAGCTTGTTCGCATTGCCAAGGTCCTGGGAACAGATGAGCTATATGGGTACCTGAAGAAGTATCACATAGACCTGGATCCACACTTCAACGATATCCTGGGACAGTAAGTAAGAGAGAGGGAAAGAAAGAGGATTTCACTTACCCACTTCAGGAGGGGGAAGCTGAGCCGAAAGTGCTTTCTCAAGCTCTTTCGCCTTTCTGAGCATGTCAAAGTTGAAAGATCCTTTTTTGCTCTGTTTTTTTTTTTAACTTATTTTGAGATATTTGGGCATTGCTTACATGTGTCTTCTAATCATTTTTACTTCTCTAAGAGATAACTTGTTTATCAATAGAAAATGGAAGACAAAATCACAGTGTTACAGAAAAAAGCTTTTTGGTACAACATATGCTTATTTTAGTGGAAAATCTTAGAAGATGTGATTCTTTTAAATAGAGATTTATAATTTCTTTATGTTCTGTGTAATGGACTTTGTATAAGGTAGCAAATTTTAAACCATGTTTTCAGATAAACAGTGCAGTAGCGTTGAAATGCATAGGTTGTGTTGACAATTTTCAAACTATTTTATGAGGCTTCATGTTTCTGAGGCTAGCTCTCTAAATATATTTGCTGAACAATAAAAATTACTCAGCTACCTCTGTGCTTCGCCCAGAATTGACTAAAAGCCTGGGCATAAAACATAATCTAGAAGGGTTCCACAAATTCTAAATCAGATGTAGAAGTTTTAATTAATTTCATGTATCAGGGCACTGTTTTGTTTGAGGATGCTGTGATTGTAACTGTGGGGGTGGAGTCGGTACCCAGAAGAGTGAGATTTAACGAGCTTGTTGTCAGTGCAGTATTCTAAGATTTTGTTGCCTTCAGCCCTAGTACATAAGGAAGGATTCTTGTTGAATTCAATCTCAGAATACTAATGCTTCCCTTTTCTCCTCAGACATTCACGGAAACGCTGGGAAAACTTTATCCATAGTGAGAACAGACACCTTGTCAGCCCTGAGGCCCTAGATCTTCTGGACAAACTTCTGCGATACGACCATCAACAGAGACTGACCGCCAAAGAGGCCATGGAGCACCCATACTTCTGTGAGTCTCGGGGGAATCTATTAAAGGGAAAGCTCTTCTACCCTTTATGCTTGGCACCAGTCAAGAGAATTCTAGGTATTTGCATTGAATTGTCCCTGGACTTTGGCCTCATTAGTTCTAGACTGTTGAGACAGCTTTGCAGATCTGTTTCTTGATCCCCAAAGGTGTTTCCTTGTCCTCCACTGCAGCTCCCTTGAGTCTGGTCCCTTTGACCATTCCCTGTGGCCCTGAGTTTATAGATCACTGGTATCTAAATTTTTTTTTCAAATATATACATTTGTGTAGGAACTAATCAAAGATTTTATTTCCCCTTCAAAAAACAAGTAATTAGGTGAAAGTGATAAGGTAACCATAGTAAATTTTTAAAGAAGAAAATAAGTTAAACGGAATTTGGGGAAAGGAGAGCAGGTATGGAAAGACCTCACTAAACTCCTGTCTGAATTACAGACTCCTTAGGTCTCACTTGGAACTCTGGGTGCATATTCAGTTGATGTGGCTGCTTATTGTTCTGCGTGCATATAGTTCTCCCCACTGATAAAGTACGTCTCAGACTTTCCTCTTACTGGCGGCAGTGTGAGATGTTTTAGTCCAGTCCCAGAGGAGACTGAGAATAAGGGAGGTTAAGTGACCTATCTCAGTTCACTCTCTGAATCGAGATGAACACTTGCACCCTGTCTCTTGCTTGACCAATATGCTATCTTTCCTTCTCCTTTTTTCCCCTCTGGAGGTGAACTAAATCTCCCCTGAAGAATGGGTTGCTGTGTGGTGTGGCACCTGCTGGCCCATGAGCGTCAGTAGACAGCAGAGTGAAAAGGTCTCACTCTCAGCCTTCCGACCTCACACTAGTGCAGCTCAAGTGTCCCCTTTCCAGTTTCCTGCACAGAAAGCTATTTTCACCCTTTGTGTTAGATTGAATTGAGAACACTCATGTTTATAACATGTAATTCATGATCTGTCTACTTTTCTGAATGTACATCATACTTCAAAAAAATTTTTTTTAAACTGCTGTTGCTTAAAATTGCTAGGTCTTCTAACGGCTCTTTTTAGTCACCCTTTCCTCTGAAGTGCTTATTATTGCACAAGCTTTGAAGAAATTGGGGCTTGGATGTGATGTTAGTATTCAAGGAAAATAACACATAAGAAAATTAGGAGAAATTCTGAACAGTGGGAAATGAGTGTTTCTGTGCCTCTCTTTTCCATGAATCTCAGTAATTGAACTTGTATTCTGAGGAACTATAAGAGTTGACTGTAAGAGTAATTCCCCCTGGTGATTTTTCAGTGTCTGGTTTTTCTATAACCTTAATTCTGTAATTTCTGTTGCCCTCCTGGCCCTGACTTTCCTGGCGGTCTCTCTTTATCTCACTGTGGAAGAGTTGCGTTTGTTGTGATGCTCATGAGCTCACTCTAACCTTTGCTGATTTGCCTAACCATAAAATCTCCCACATGGCCAGCCCCGATTCCACTGACTTTCCTCCTGTTTTCTTGCAGACCCCGTGGTGAAGGAGCAGTCCCAGCCTTGTACAGATAATGCTGTACTTTCCAGTGGTCTCACAGCAGCCCGATGAAGACTGGAAAGCGACGGGTAATGCGGCATTGATGCTTGCCAATAAAACCAACCAACCAAACAGAAATCTTGAAGGAAAACTACAGTGTGATAAAAAGAAATTCTAGTCATTCCTTCCAAACGCAAAGAACAGTAAAGACCTAAAAGTCTGTCAAAAAGAAACTCCCCAGTATTAGTCTACAGGGAGCTGCCGTTCTGGCAGCGTGACGATGCACACAGTTCAGGATCTGAGGGGACTCTCCCTTTGGAATGCATGGGGGATGAAAGGCTCGGAGTTGTTGTACATTTCCCTTATTTAACAGGAGACCACTGTTGAATTAACTCGTTCAGTCAACAAGCTCTGAATTTCTGGCTTCCCATCTATTCCTCTGTGGTCTGGGTTTCCTTTGGTGAGATTCAGGCTCAAGTTTTAGCAAAATGTCAGCAGTCTGTACTGACACACCAGCCTCATTTATGAAAAGGAGATATTAAAACGGTGACAGTATTTTTTTTTTTTAAGCTCTTATACAAATTCATGTTTTATGTATTTTTTTATGACATGAGCTCTCTAGGAAATGTACCTCAACCCTGCGGTTTTCTTCTGAGTGTGTTCATTTTGGAGCAAACTGTAGTCGCCCTCACAGAGCCCCCTTCGATGTCAGGAGGCCTCACTTTAAACCTGGTGATGCCGTGGACAGGCCCATCAGTCTCATCAAAGTTCCGTGCTAAGTGCATAACTTGAGCTCACTCTATCCTTCGCTGATTTGCCTAAGCATAAAATCTTACTGCTATTTTTTTCATGTAGCTTTTTTTTTTTTTTGCCGCCTTGTAAGGAAAACCTCACCTTTCTCAGCACATCCCTGTGTGTGCACCTCTTTTAATGCACCTCTCTGAAACAAAGACTTTTTGTTCACAACCATAACTAAAGCTGGAAAGTCAGTCTTCAGGCAAGTCGGGGAGGGAGAAAAATGTCCTATCAGAATTTATTTAGGAAAGACTTACTGTGTGAAAAAAACGTACTTCCCCACCCCTCCCTTTTTGCCTCTTTTTTTATCCCCATGAGAAACAATTTCCTGCTGTAATTAGGGTAATCTGCATTTTTAAGCTCTGATAGGTAATACATGAATGTGGTGGCAAAGCTGAGTCCCACATGCAGGCACTGGAGTCGTGTGGGCAGGGCCGCCCCATGACCCAAGCAACTGAGGAGAGCAGCATCCAAGGGGCTCGGGGAAGGCAGTGGAGCTCCTGGGCAAGTATCAAAGCTTGGGCTCCATTGTGCTAGCCTTCACATTAACAAAGGGAGCTAGATTTTGTTTAAAAAAAAAAAAATAGGGCTGATTTCGTTTTGGGGGACTTGTCACCAGTATGATTTGCAAGCAGTCCCCTCACCCCAGCTGCAAGCCTTGACAGCTGTGGGGACGTCACACACCTAGGCTAGAGCTAGAGGTGTCTGCCATCACATCACACTTTAGGATTTCTTTATTAACTATTTAATAATGCCATACATTTTTATAAGGTTAGATTGTTTGTTTGAAAACATCTGTTTACATTCCATATTCCAATAAAATCGTATTGGTATTGGTAGCAGGTCCTATCTCTAAATGTAGATTCTATTTTTGTCGTTTGGTCGGTGGAAATTTAAAATGCAAATAAAACTCTTATTGTAGAGTTGAGCTTACAGATTAAAAATTAAGATCCCAAGGCCAAGAAATGCACTGAGTTACTGCCTGCGTTGCACATTCTGTATATTAATGTATACGTGTTCTACCTGAAAATCAAAGACAAGACATGAGCTCTTGGCTGAACCTATGTTGACATGTCAGGCAGCAAAATTCAGTGTTTGGGATTATTAAAAGCCTTCTCATGTGCCCTTCTAGGCAACACCGAACTGTTAGATATTGTCAGGGAGATGTGCCACTGTGTGTCCTTCCTGTCCCCTACCTCTCATCCCCTCCTTTGTCACCCAGCATTTTAAATTTTAAGTTGCCTGTCTGGACCAGGCAGGGGAAGCCTCTTGGAGTGTCTTGGTGAAGCGGTAACCGTTTCTTTCCCTTGGGTCCCCCAGAGGCAATAAAAGCAGTTGGAGGAGAAGAGTCAGGTGCCTTACTTCTGCCTCTCTCTCCTTTGGTCACGATGTAGTAGTGCAAACACAGCCGACCTGTCTGTCCTGCGTTCTGCAGCTGCCGCTTTGACACAAGAGTCATTGTCTTTCTGCATACACTGTACTGTTACGCCACCTATGCTTCTGACCTCTCCTCATGCCTTAGACATACAGCATGACTGAGTTTAAAATGCTCGCTCCTGTCTGAGTCTGGTCTTGACACCCAGCCTCCTGGCTGCTTGACTGTAGGTGGTTCTTTCCCAAACTGAAGTGAGTCTAGTCCAGACCTTTTCTCGTTTACCTAGCTCCAGGACCATTTTGTGTCCAGATGGGCCCAGCTCCCCTGAGACCTTAGAGTATTTACCCTGGTTGGGAGATGGTCTTGGAGAGTTCCAGAAGAGAGATGAGAGAGTATGTGTGAGAGAGAGAGTATGTATGTGTGTACGTATGTATGTATCTAGGAGTGGGAGTCTAGTCTTAGATGAAGCTGTGGTAGATTTTTCCCCCCCTAATATCCTTTTCAGGTAGCATATTATTTCTTTAATTCATCTCAGTAATTTTCATTAGACATTTCGTTTGCTTCAGTACCTTATAACTGGTTAAAAGTGCCTATGATAAGGACTTGTTATTTCCTAAAGCAAAGCAAAAAACGTGGGGAACAGGGTAGTGTTACACTATCATCTCAGGTACTGCCTGTGTTCAAGAACCTAGACCTGGTGTGGTGAGGACAAAAGGTTCCTGTGCCAAACACAGATCAGTGTGTCATAGTTCATTGGCCGCACGTGAGCATAGCTACCCAGGCTTGCTTAGCCGAGGACCCGCATGGTGAGAGCAGAACCGAGGGAGTGTGGGGAGTTCCATCTGGTTTGCTGGCAGTTCGCTCTCCCTGGATCATATCACTGGCCTGCTCCTGTCCTCTCCTCTCCCTGTGGAGGGGACTGGGTGGGAGAAGCCGCAGTGTATAATGCAGACCAGGCATTCCCGGGTCTTCTTACCGGTCAGAGGAGGGCCGATGCCAGTTATGTGAACCGCTTCAACGTGAGCCACTCCACTGGGCTCTTAACATTTTCTAGCATGTTGGTACTCACAAGGCTCAAAGCAAATGTATTTCTTTGCAGAGAAGGAAGTGCTCTCAGACTGATTAGAGGAGATAGAAGAGCTTGTAATCCTTGGGAGCTGGGAGAGGGGCTATTAAAGGGAGAAAGGGAACCAATAAGAAAAACAGGCAAAAGGTAGATCTTGAGGAGGGACCATGACCTCTTGAGGGGAGAAAACTAGGGGACATGAAAACTTGGAATGTGCCCTGAGATGGGCACTGCCCCTGGATTGGTTCCAGTGGGACCGAAAGGTGGTGCTCTCAAGGCAGATGCTGAGGCCCAGAGAGAGCTGACGGGACGGCTGTGGGTCTCAGGCTGCACCTACTCAGGGAAATGACTTAGGTTCTCCCAGGTGCTGCGTCGATGAGGATGGAAGCAGAATTATTTTGGGATGCAAGCGACAGTTGGAAAAATTTTTATATTGAAACGGAGCTGAGAGAGCCCAGTTAACAGTTTCCTTTAATGCCAGTTCAGGTTAAATGATTCATTTAGTAACCCTTGTTTCTGCATGAGCACCCACAGGAAAAAGCACACTTCCCTCCTGCAAATAAATAGGAGTGGATAATAACTGATCAGAGTCAAGGTCATTGAAATATAACCCCTTTCAAAAGCAAAAGCAAGGTCCACGTGAGCACACAAGAAGCCAAAGTTTGTCAGTGAGCTTAACAAATCTAAGACAGTAATGTCCTGCCTTTAAAAACTAACCCCAGGGTGGGAACAGGAGGGAGGGGAGGTGGCGGGGAAACAGCTGGCTAAGAAGACTGGTAAGAACGTACGTTTTTTGAGCTATATGGATGTGTTAATGAAAACAAACCGAACAAGGTGGTATAGAGGCTGGGGAAAACGATGTGATGGGATATACAGGTGATGCATACCTTTGTGTAGAGTCTCAACAATGTGCTACAAATGTGATGGTTAATCCTGAACTGCATGTATTGGGGATTGTTTAAAAAGAGAAAACTCTCATTGAATCAATAAATTAACAGTTTTTCACTCGCTGGCTTTTCTTGCTGTAAATGGTGACTAAGAGGTTGGGACAGAAATCTTGACACCCAGTGGAAAGCTTGGACAAATCTTCAAGAACCATGGAGCCGACTTTCCTTCTGTTTGCAGAAAAGCAACACTGCCTGGGGTGTGATTTACAAATGACTGCTTCAGACACGATGGGCCACCTCTTTGTATCACTGGGTGACTGATGTGTGGTTTATGTGCTGCTGTCCATGGAAGAAAGAAAAACGCCGTGTTAAATCCTGTTTTCTTAAATAAAAATGTTGCTAATCACCAGCCCTGCCAAGTGGGAGACCAGCCACTGCTGTGAGGGCCTTAACCTTGTATTTCCTGTCTCTCGGGGGAGCGGAGGGATGAGCCTCGAACTGTGGGATGTGTGTGTGGTGGATGCAGTCAGTCACCTTGGTGTGACGACTCCTGTAGCAGGAGAGGGGACTAGAGTGGTGTCGTGGGGATTGTTCTGTTTCTTGGTAGTTGATTCTGAATTCCACCATTGCGACACCTGCCTCTCGGATTGACCTGTTGTCTTGCACAACTTTAACCTTTGTGGCAGAGTGTTCTGCATTTTTGAAAAATCTCTGCAGCCCCATTTTTTGCAACATAGGCGGGCACCTGCTATCGTTTGGCAGATGGCAGTGTCTTTATTTATTGAGCTCTTTTCTCACTGACTGGTCTCTCTGTGGAGTTGGATGCTTAGAAATCAGTTTCCGAAGTGCTTCAAGGCAAATAGAGCTCTTTCTTTCTTAATTTAAGCACCACGCAGCCTTTCTCAAATGCTAAGCAGTAAGACCCCTGCTCCTTTACCCAAAGAGAGTGTTCATGAAATGGTGTTTCTGTGTGAGAGCTTCCCAGGTCCGTAGTCCTTTCTCAGTGCTGTGTTTCTGTTCTGAGACACTGCTGGCATCTCACCACCCACTCACTGTGCTGGACATGGAAGGAGAAATGAGGTTTGCAGGCCGTGCCAGACAGCTGCTTCCAGGGGAGAGTTAAAAATGTTTGAGCTCCCTTTTTGCTCTTTATTAGTGGACTCGGCCCTTTCCCTGTGTAAAGACAGTCATCTGATTCTTAGTCCCAAGATGTTCTCAGTAAATAGGGTTGGGTCTGATGGGGATCTACACTTGACCTGCTGAACTTGTAGCTTGGCTTGCATGGAATGGTCAGGAGGCCTCACTAAATCAGCGTTCTGGACCTGAGAGAAGGGGAGGAGACTTGGTCACAGTGTCCAGAACTTTCCTCTTGCTCTCACAGAAGGCCGTGCCAAACACTGCCTCTGTTAATGGTGATCAGAAGAGGAAGGAAGAGGGTACCGTTTGAAACCTGAAACCATAGAGGCAGTTCTTAGCTAGGTTTTCCGCAAAGTGGCATGGGAAAGTCAAGCTTGCATACTGTCCCCAGCACTCTTCAAGAGAAGGAGGCCACTTGTGAGTGGAGGCCTGTCCTTCCTCCTGTCAGATTAATTAATGCCATCTTTCCCCTCCTCCCATCTCTTTCCCCAGGTCTGTTGCGGTTCCTCCCACTTTTCCATAAGCAGAACAAGAACCAAATCAAACGTCTTAACGTGTGTAGAGAGATCACGTTCCGTGAGCAGACACAAAATGGTGGCAGGTTTGGCGAGCACGAACTAGACCAACCGAAGGGCAGCCCACCACCGTTTATCAAACCTCACTTCCGAATGTAAAAGGTTCACACGCCTTTGGCTTCCTGTTGACTTCCTCCTGACCCAGAAAGCATGGGAAATGTGAAGGGTATGCAAAATGGTTGTTGGTTACTGTTGCTCCCCCGCGCCCCTTGATTCGTCCTGCGGCCGCCTGTTTTTCCAGCAGACCACGTTAACTGGCCGGCCACAGACTCCACAGTACGGGAATGGGGGCATATATGGCATGAAGGGCAGTTACATATTATAATTTTAAAAGTATATATTATTGAATAAAAGGTTTTAAAAGAAATGTATGGAGAGTTTTCAGTATGGAAGGGGCCATTAACTGAGACCCGTGGCCATAGAGGACTGAGTGAAATAGAGGAGCATATGTGCCAGGTTGTAGCCAGAGGAAAGCGGGCGAGTCCCAGAGGTGAGGAGGGCTGGTCTGAAGGATGCTCTTTACAGAGATGAGGAGTTGAGAGAGCGAACTAGTCCTGGGGATGGGGTAAACCGCAGAGAGTTTGCGTGGACTCCGTGAGCCAGGAAGCCCAGCTTTGTCTTGAACACATTCATCTTCCCTTGACCCCTCCTTCCGAAGCAGGTGAGTCACCCAGTGATTTAGGTGGTAAGGAAATGTCACCTCTGATGAACTCAGGAAGATGACTTAGCCCCTTCTTTGCTTTCCCTTTGCTCGTGTCTTCATATTTCATCCCCACCCCCCATCCTCTGCTCCCTCCCCATGGCCCCTTCTGAAAAAGCCTCTTACCTTGGAGGATGGCTGAGTCTGCTGTCCTCGGGCAGGGAAGGGGTCGGGGGTCTCATGTCCAGATCTAAAGGCTGCTTCTGCTCGCACTCTGAAGCTCCCAGGAACTGGAAGGAAAAGTGGCCCACTCAAGTGTGAAAGAGGGTGGAGTGGAAGTACTGATCACATTTATTAAGTGGAAACAACTAAACCCGTTGTACAAATTAAGCCTCCCCTGGCCACCTCAGTCCTTCCCTCCCAGGACAGATGTACCACGTGGAGGTGAAAGCAGCAACAACCTAGTGGCTGCCCAGCCTTGTGTCTGGCTGTGGCCTATGTCGTCCCACTGCCCGTAGAGAGCAGAAGGACAGGCTGACCCCACCGCTCAGGCGGCTGGGTGAGGTGCCCACTAGTTCTCTACAAAAGCCACTTGATCTGCACAACATTCCTTCTCCTTCTCTGCTGCTTGTCCTGAACAGGTGACTATGGGAATCCAGGTGTGGATGCTCACAGTTTTTGAAGCAATTATGGGGGTAAGCAAAGAGGCCCCTCAGGGTCACCACAACGTCACAGTGTACCTTGGACCAGCTTCTGTCGGATCCAAACAGTTCCTCGGGTGTGGGCGCTCAAGGCTGTGCACGCCCTGGACACCAGTGAGTGAGGGCCCACAGGCCCACCACCAGCTGACTTTGTCAGGCCAACGGGACACCAAATGGATGGACTTGGTGCTTTCTCACTCCATCACTGGCCTAGTATTCTCAAGTGGTCTCTCTCATGAGGCCCTTTTTGACACAAGGCTCTGCAAATTTCTGTTGGTCTCTCAGCTCTCTGGGACAGCATCTCAATACCATGTTATAATGAGCACATCCCTGAAGCTCCTGTGGACCTGGTGCTTTGTACGTGCGTGTTTATCTACGCGGTGCGTTATCTCCATGTCGACCAGCTGGCCTTCGAGGGCATTCCCAGACGGGAAGAGTCTCTGGAGCAGACACATGGTCGGCTGGCTTGTGAGTTCTTTAGATGCCATGCAGAATTTGAACGCTAGCTTTGTCCTCCAATTTCCCTTCTCAACCAAAATAATCTTGGTTTTTATGGATGATTATTGTTGGGTGAGAGTGTTTGGTTGTGGAAAGAAAGGGAAGGAGGAGTTGTTGCTTAGCTTGTTTTGGTCTTGAGAGAAGGGGACAAGGAACCTGCTAACCCAAGCGCAGTCTAAAGCTCATCCCCAGGGCGCTTGGAAATTTGGAACATCAGTTCACGTCTTTCAGTCGTCCTGCTTATGTTTGGGTTGTTTAAAGTAACATTGAATTTTCCTGATTACCAAAGTAATAATATGCTCACGGTAAAAAAATTCATATGTTACGTAACAGTAAGTAATGAAAGCCTACCCCGCCCCCCCCAACCACATACACACATGTACAAAAACTCTTTCCTCCCTTGGAGGTAACCACAGTTAAATTTGGCTATATTTTCCAATTTTTTTCTGTACCTTTACTAACATTTTTAAATTACAACTATTATTTTTACAGAAATGTAATCAGACTATACATTCTTTTGCAACTTCTGTTTTCACTTAGTTGTGAAGTTCTTACTGTGTTAACATGTGTAGATCTACCTCATTGCTTTTCATGGCTGCGTAGTATTCCATTCTGTGGTGTACTGTAGTTGAAGCAATCCCTTATTGATAGACTCTTAGCAGTACTATTACCAGTATTGCTGTAATGAACAAATTTGCACACACATTTTTACACTTTGTATGTTTGTGAGATAAAAATCTTTAAAAAGAACTGTGCCATATGACTTTTTCAGAAAGGGCATTGTTACAATTCAGAGAAAGTAATCTTCCGTTCACTCACTGGTATAGGTTGGAACCGCGAGGCCTTTAGTCACGGAATTCTTGTGGGACTCTGTCAGGCACTTGGGGCATGTGCTCAGGGTCTGTGAGCTTTCTAGGGGCCTACAGAAATGTCTGAGACCTGAAAAAAAAGGTTGTGGCTCTAAAAGAGGAATGTTGTAAAATAAAAATTAATAAATGTAGTTAAATGTCTTTCCAGTCCTGTGAACTAATTGTTAAATTCAATATCTACTTTTAAAAATATTTCTCTCATGATAATTATTGAAGAGTCACAGACAATCACAAAATAATAAAATAATTTCAAAAGCAAATTCTAAAGACCTTTTCAAAAAAGTTACAGGAAAACAGTTGTCTTAAATATGAAAAGTGGCTGCCCTTTAAGCTGTTTGAAATGCTGTGGGAAGCCTTCATAAGTAAGCATGGCAAACGTTTTAAAATATCCCTGACCAGAGGAGGCCGAGTGGTGGAATGGATGAGCAACACTTGGTGGAATATTCTAGAAGCTGTTAAAATGTGCAGCTCAAAGGTGTTGTGCTAAGTGGAGAAGCCAGACTCAAAAAAACTGATACTGAACGATTCCATTTATGTGACGTTCTGGGAAAGGCAAAAGTGTACAGCTGGAGAAGAGAGCCGCGGTTGTCAGGGGTTCAGGGGAGGGGGAGGGTTAGTACAAAGGGATAGCGTGGGGGAATTTGGGGGGTGATGGAACTGTTCTGGACCCTAAACGTGGCAATGGTTATATGAGTTGGTGCTTTTGTCAATACCGTACACCAAAAAAAGTACATTTTACTGTGCGTAAATTTAAAAATAAATTTTTAAAAATAACAATGTGGGGGAGCCCAGCAGAGTCCCATTTGAACTTTGTTCTCAGTTTAAAGGAGCCTGTCTGGCCGCCACCGGCTCTTTGACTGGCATAGTCAGGGCTGACGGTCTTTGGATACAACATGAGCTGGGACTCTGTGGTCCTCCATCGGCCACTGAACATCCAGTCAGTGGGGGCACGCCTCCTTCGCTCCCACCTAAGGGGAGGTTCTCCAGGCACGACTCCTCACCTTATTGCTCCACCTCCCCATCCCCATCAGCAAGGAGGAGTGGAGAATAAACTCTGCCTTACAGTGTGTGGCGAGGCCCTCGTGTCTCCCAGAGGCCCGGGGCTCTAAGTTTCTGGGCTTGGACTGACGTCAACAGACACTGTCCACCAGGTTTTAGCCTCTGACCAGGGCCTTGTGCACTGAGAAGGATGCTTATAGTTACCGGTGTGTTAAATAATATCTTAGTTATTAAAGTTGTACATTTAAAAATCTAAATGTGTCTTTAAGATCAATTTACAAATGTTCTAACTACAAATTAGTTGGTCTTGTATATAAATATGAACGCTTTTTCTTCATCTTTGATCAATGCTCAATTAATTCAAAATTTAAGGGTTAAACCATAAATGTTGTTCACACACTTAATCTAGTTTCCTTAGACATTTCAAAGCCAACCACATATTTAATGTTTGATTTGCACAAACACTTCTAATAGCTAACATGAAAGACCTAAAATGTGATGAAATCTTCCTAAGCATTCAAACACTAACATATCGAAGTCTAAACTCGTAGATTTAATAAATCAAAATCTTTCAAACATTCATTGTTTACAGACAATTAAATTTTCTCGGACATTTTTAAATTAAAATCACAGATCTAATTTCAACTTCCTTTAAGCATTTCAAATTAAGTTCAAAGTATCAGATCCTCTAATACATTGTTATCTTAAATATTTCAAATATCTTAAATAAAATGTCACTAATCAGAAACTTATTCTCAGTTTGACACAGATTACTGCTATCATGGGTCCGATCTACTTGCCGTAATCTGTGTGTTTTGACACTTACCCTCCCAAGGTGACGTATTCTGACCGATTCGCTCATGGTCAGAGGTTCTGGGCTGGACACAAGACTGGTTGCTTCTGTAGATGGTTCTACCCAACTGCAGGTTAACCGTCCCCTTGTAGTAATGGAATTCTCAAGACCGCCACGTGCCTCGCACCTCACACGGTTCCTTTACCTCTTCTACAGCTTTTCGTAGCCTGATTGGCATCAGTTGAGCTTCTGCACCCACTACCCAGATTGTAATCACTTTACTGCCTCATTCGATTCTGCTCTCTTTCCATTTATTTCACTGACCTTCTAAAACGGACTCATCTACCCCATCCTAGAAGGAAGCAACTCATTAGCAAGATCTTACTTGTGTTTTGTCCTTACCTTCATGTTGAAGGGAAAACAGTCTTGAAGAAATACAGTGTTTAATGCATATTTTTGTGAGAGAGATCTGTAGTTTTAGGTTAATTTAGTCTATATTACCTTTGAGATGAAGGTGAATGTCAGAGGTGACCATGTGGCTCTATTCCATTCATTCACTCATCCATCCATTCATTCATTGTGTGCCCGCCATGATGGTGGTACTGTGCTAGGTGCTGGGATACAGGCATAGAAGACACAGTCTGCACCTGGAAGGAGCATGACCAGATCAAGTCTACAACAGGAGCAAACCCACGATTTTATGTTCTCCAATCTTTGATCAAATTATCTGTGCTGTAGCCAAGGCCATGACCACGATAAACTTTGAACCCCAACATAAGGAAGAACTGAACACAGTTCATGCAGACACTCACTGAGAACGAGGAGTTAAGAGAAGCAAGCACTTTCATCTCCTCCGTCGGCCTGCTCACTGACTGCTGTTCACGGCGCTTAAGCCCCCAGTCGCTCCAGGTGTTTCCATTTCAATTGGGGAGACTGCATGGTTAGTGAGAGAAATGTGCGCCAGAAAATGGGCTAGGTGAGCCCTGATTCTGAGCAGGAGAGGTTCTCTATTGGCTGGATGGGTCTGGAGTTGCAGAGGCCAGGAGAGACCGAGCCTGTGCCGGGCAACCCCAAGTCTGTGACTAATTCGTTGATTCAGTACATACTAGCTGCGTACCCATTTTAGGGAGGCCCTTGGTTTGGGCACTGGGAATACATCTATAATCAAGACAGATCAAAGTCTTTGTCCCAGGAGCTCAAAATCAAGTAGAGGGAGACAGACAGTAAACAAATAAATATATAGACTGTAAGTGGTGATACGTGCTATGAAAAAAATAAAGCAGGGTTGGGGGATGAGTAGTTGGGATGTGGGGGAGCTATTTCAGATTGGTTGTCAAAGAAGTCCTTTCTGATAAGGTGGATAGTGGGTTGAATAGTGACACCCCCAAATTCCTGTCCACACAGAACCTTGGGATGTGAATTTATTTGTAAAGAGGGTCATTGTGAATGTAATTAGTTGAAGATCTCAAAATGAGATTATACTGGATTCAGTGTGGGCCCTAAATCCAAGGCCTGGTGTCCTCATAAGAAGAGGAGAGAACACAAACACAGAGAGAAGAAGGCCACGTGAAGATGGAGGCAGAGACTGGAGAGATGCTGCCACAAGCTGAGGAATGCCTGGGGCCACCAGAAGCTGGGAGAGGCAAGGAAGGATTCTTCCGCAGAGACTTAGATGGAGCATGACCCTGTCAACATCTTGATTCTAGCCTCCTGCACTGAGAAAACATTTCTATTGTTTGAAGCCACCCAGATTGTGGTGATTTTTACAGCAGCCCTAGGAAGCTAAGATGGGTACCATCTGAGCAGAACTCCAAATGAGGAAGGGAAGGAGGTAGGCCCAGCCTGGGCAGAGGAAAAGGCAAGTGAGGCGAGAGAGATTGGTGCCAGGTCGCACTGGCCGAGGGCGTGTGTGAGGAGAAGGATGTAGGTGAGAAGATCAGAGAGGTTTCCAGGAACGAGATGGAGGAGGCCAGAATAAGGATGTGGGTTTTTTTCTTAGCAAAATGGGCAGTCATGAGAGCAAAGGGCCACTGGCTAATAAGAAGATCCCTCTGGCCACCATGTGGAGAATAGACTGTAGGATGGCAAAGATAGAAATAAGAAAGCAAAGAGGAGACTGCCGCAGCCACGGCTTGGGCCAGGGCAGTAGCAATGGAGGTGCTGGCATGATTGGATTGGGGAAGTATTTTGAAGGCAGAGCTGCACTGACGTGGGCTGTGAGAAAAAGGAGGGGCTCAAGGCTGCCTCCTGGGTTTTGTCTGAGCAAAGAACTGAGTTGGCATCTTCTTAGATGGGCAAGACTTGGAACAGAGCAGGTTTAGGCAAGGGATGTGTGTGGGATGTGAGGGGGGTGATATTTTAAGTTCTATTTTGGACATATTAACATTGGGATGCCCATTATACCTTGGAGGGGAGGAGTCAAGTAGACAGTTGGATATAAGCACATGGAGCTCAGTGGGGCAGTGGGCCTGGAGATAGACTTTGGGGGGAGCACGGGATGGAGGTGGGGCAGGAATCGGCTTATGGCTATCTAAAGCCTGAGATTAGCAGATCTGTGAGGGAGTGGTGGTTGTCAGATGGCACCTGGAGCCCTGCGAAGTAGAGATGTGGGGGAGGGGGAAAGAACAGCAGAGAAGACAAGGAAGGAAGGACTGATAAAAAAGGAGGGAAACCAGAGGGTGTGGTGCCTGGAAGTCAAGGAAAGAACTTGTCTCAAGAAAAAGTAAGCAACAACTCTGGCTGCTGAAAAATCAAGTAAGATGAGGAGTGAGAATTGACCACTGGATTTGTCAACATGGGGGTGCATGTGAGCTCAAGGAGTGGTGCGGGGAGAAACAGATTGAAATGGATTCAAGTAGGGACGGGAGAAAATGAAGTGAAAATGGTAAGACAGTTCTTTTTGAGAAGCTTTGCTGTAAAAGGCAGCAGAGAAATGGGGCTGTAGGGGAAAGAGGTAGGGCCAAGGGAGGGGATTTGTTAGATGGGAGATATTACAGTTGTTTGTAGACTTATGGAAATGACCCCATACAGAGGAAAACTGACGATGCAGGAGAAAGAGGGCATAATTGCAGGAATGACCTCTGTGATGAGCCAAGGGCTGTGGGACTTGGTACACAGGTGCAGGGACTGGCCTTCCATAGAAGCACAGATGGTTCTCCTTGTAATAGGAGGGAAAGCAGAATACCCAGGCACACACATGGAAGGTTCTGTGTTTGGTGGGAGGAAGTTGCAGAGGTCCTCTTACGACTGCTTCTATATTTCTCAGTGAAATAAGAAGCAAAATCGTGCTTAGTGAGTACAAAGTTTCTGTTTAGGGTGATGAAAAAGTTCTGGAAATAGACGTGATGTTGCAAAAAAAAGCAGCCGCAGCAGAAGCAAGGTTGTTAGCTTAAAGTCGTAGGGGAAATGTTGGAGGTTGAGGAGAAAGGAGAAAGCGAGAAGGGAGAGCAAGTGGCCAGGGATATGTAACAAGATTGCCAAGCTGCACTAAGTGTCCACCTGAGGTTCATGGTCATGAATTTAGTGCAAGACCAGTCAGCAGGGCTGTGAATTTTTCTCCAGCCGCGTTGAACTGCATGGGGATGAGTACAGAGGAGATGCAGTCATATTTTACCAGGGTAGGGGTTTTGCCACGTGTGAGTACCAGTGATGAAGAGGGTAACAAAGTCGTTGAGGATGTATTCAACCCAGCAAGCTAATAATGGACTGAGGAATTTAAGCCAAGGACAAAGGGAAGGAAGTGACGACATGATGGGGGTGAGGGAGCATAAAAAGTAGGAGGGTAGCAGATTCAAAGTCCCAGTGGTGTTGAATAATTGGAGGACTCCGGACACGGGAGAGAGTGAGCCAGAATGATAGGAGCGGGGGCTTGAGTGGATGCTTGAGAGGCCTGTCCACAAGAATAAGTAGCTGGGTGGAATGAAGGCCAAGGTCCTCAAAAACAATGATGGATGTTGGCAATGGTGCAGAGAAATTGGAACGCTCACACATTGCTAGTGGGACTATAAAATGGCGCAGTCACTTTGGAAAACAGTTTGATAGTTTCTCAAAATGTTGAACGTAGAATGACCACATTACCCCACAATTCAGTCTTACATACATCCTCAAGAGAAATGAAAACAGATGTCATCACAAAGACTTGTATGTGAACGTTCTAGCAGCGTTCTTCATAGTAGTCAAAAAAGTGGAAACAACCCTTATGTTCATCAACTGATGAATAAACAAAATGCGGTGTATCCACACAATGGAATACTCTTCAGCAATAAAGAGGAATGAAGTACTCATACGTACTACAACGTGGATGGACCTCAAAGACATTATGCTGAGTGAAAGAGGGCACACACAAAAGCCACATATTGTATGATTCCATTTATATGAAATATTCAGAAAAGGCAAATCTGTAGAGACAGAAAGTAGAGTAGAGATTACCTCAGGCTAGGAGTGACAATGGGCACGGGTTTTCTTTTTGGAGTAATGGAAGTGTTCTAAAATTAGATAGTGGTGATGGTAACAACTTGGTAAATACACCAAAAATCATTGTGCAATTAAAATGAGTGAATTTTATAGTAGGTAAATTGTGTCTCAATAAACCAGTTACACACACATTAGAAATAGTTAATAACGAGAGCACGGTGGAGAGAGACATTGGGCCAGACATTAAATATTCAAGGAATGATCCAGGACATGATCTGAGATGGCTGTTAATGAGGAGGGGTAGTAGATTGCAGAGTCTGATGGTGTGAGTTTCAAAGGAGCTGGACATTTCAGGAAGGAGAGAGAAGCAGTGGTCTGGGAGGAGCAATGAGGATCAAGGAGGTTGCACATGCCACATGTAAACCCAGTGGTTGAGGAGTACAAAGGAAAAGCCACCTCCACTGGGAATAAGCAGACAAGGTGAAGGAGGGAGCGGCACCGGCAGGAAATAAGGTGAGAAAGTGCTCACTTACGGGAAATGGCAAAGACCAGTCTGGCTGAACGATACAGGAAGGGAGTGATAGGAGAGAAGCAGAGGCGTAGACACTGAGGAAACTCAAGCGTCAGAACCTCTCACTTGCTGGGCCCCTTCCCAGGCCCTGGGAGGGGCCTTAGCAATTTATTCAAGTGGTCCATATGGTTTCATAAAATCTGCAAAGGTAAGCATAAGATTTGGGTCTCATCAAAGCTAAGTCCAAATGGAACTTCCCTCCCATCAGAAATAGAGTCAATAATGCAGGGTGTATAGTTATAAACATACGACACTTTTTTTTTTAGTGAGACTCATGCAAAGTAGACTTAATCAGAATCCCTGTGTCTGGAGGGCACAAACAAGGAGGAGTACTAGAAACAGCAGCACACGTGGGTAAAGTTGCGTGTTTTATGAAGCCTTCTATCAGCCATGATAAAGGAAGACTGAATTATCCTATTTGCTCTATGAAAATGATATTACAAAACTGTGTCTTATAAAGAGGAGATCAAACAGCAGGTGCCACAAAACCCGGAGCCCCACCTGGTGAATTCTGAGGCCTTTAAATGTAGGGTGAGCATTTGGACTGTCCCCAAGGGCAGCAGATTAACAGGACTAGAGAATGCTATAGGCTGTTGACATGGAGGCTGGAAGGAGAGAGGCTGGAGGACACAGGAACCGGAAGCTCATATGCTAGTTAGGAGGCCGTAGCATGACTTCAATACCATAGGTTAGTTTAACCTGTTTTTCATATTCAGTAAGTTGAATCACACAATCTGGCTTATTTTACGTCTGGCTTCTTTTGTTCAACATTATTTCTGTGAGACTCGTGCATGTTATTGAGTGGAGCATTAGTTCATTATTTTCATTGTCATATAGTATTTCATTGAATAAATATATCACAATTTATCCATCTACTGTTGATGGACATTTGAGTTGTTTCCAGTTTAGGGCTATTAGAAATGATATTGCTAAGGACATTCCTGCAAATGTCTGTTATGAACATAAGCAAGCATTTCTGTTTGGTACCTGGGATTAGAATTTCTCAGTCACAGAGTATACATATATCTAGATTTAGTAGGCACTGTCAAACAGTTTTATTAAGTGGCTGTACCAATTTATACTCCCATCAAGAAGGCATAAACGTTCCAGTTCCTCCACATCCTCTCCATCACTTGGTATTGTCAGTCCTTTTAATTTTAGTCATTCTGGTAGATCTGTAGTAGTGTCTCATTATTTTAATTTGCATTTCCCTGATGACAAGATATAATGAGCACCTTTCCATATGCTTGTTGGTCATTTGGATATTTTCTTTTGCACAGTGCCTGCTACAAGTCTTTTGCCAATTTTTCAAAATTGGGTTTTCTGTCTTTTTCTTATTAACTTGTGGGTGTTCTTTATATATTCTGGATATAAGACTTTTTGTCTGATATACGAATTGCAAATACCTTCTCCCAGATTGTGGTATGCCTTTTCACTCTCTTAATCTTGTCTTTTAATTACCAGACTTATAAAACTATAATGAAGTCCAATTTAACAATTTTTTTATGGTAGTGCATTTTGTGTCATTTAAGAAACATTTGTCTAACTCAAGGTCTTGAAGATAGAATCTAAGTTTCCTTTTTTAATTAAGACCTTATTTTTTGCAGCAGTTTTAGGTTCACAGAAAAACTGAAAGGAAAGTACAGAGATTTCCCATATATTCCCTGCCCCCACACATGCATGGCTTCCCCCACTATCAACATCCTCCACCAGAGTGGTACATTTGTTACAATTGATGAACCTCCAGTGACACATCATAATCACCCAAAGTCCATAGCTTACACTATGGTTCACTCTTGGTGTTGTACATTCTATGGATTTGGACGAATGTATAGTGACATGTACTCATCATTATGGCATCATACAGAATATTTTCATTACCCTAAAAATCCTCTGTGCTCTGTCTATTTATCTCTCCCCTACACCTCAACCCCCTGAAACTATTGATCTTTTTATTGTCTCCATAGTTCCTTTTCCAGAATGTCAATAATTGGAATGGTACAGTATGCAGCCTTTTCAGATGACTTCTTTCACTTAGTAATATGCATTTAAGGTTCCTCCATGTTTTTTCATAGTTTGATCACTCATTTATTTTTAGCACTGAATAATATTCCATTGTCTGGATGTGCCAGTTTATTTATCCATTCATCTACTAAAGGACATCTTGGTTGCTTTCAAATTTTGGCAATTATGAATAAAGCTGCTATAAACATCTGTGTGCAGGTTTTGGTGTGGATGTAAAATTTTCAATTCCTTTGGGTAAATACCAAGAAGTGGAATTCCTGGATCCTATAAGAGTATCTTTAGTTTTGTAAGAAATGTCCAAACTGTCTTCCAAAGTGGCCGTTCCATTTTGCATTCCCACCAGCAATGAATACGAGTTCCTGTTGCTGCACATTCTTACCAGCATTTGGTGTTGTCAGTGTTCAGTGGAACAGAATAAAAAATTCTGCAATAGACTCAAGTGCACATGAAAATCTAACATACGATAATCCTGTGTCTCCCTAGGATATTTTGAAAAATTTAATAACAATCAAAAGATAAATTTTTTCACTGGCCTAAAGTATACAGAGACCCCGGAAACCATCCCCAAATAACAGTTCCTTACAAAAAGTTCTGACTTTCTACTGTTATAAGATCCATACGTTTTTTTCCCCTATATCTGGAAATTCTGCCTGGATTGTTCACACATGGTGTTGCTCTGAGGATTAAATGATTTAATAAAGGCTAAGACGCTTAGCATAGTGCCTGAAACATAGTATAGTGCCTGACACATAATAAATGTTCCATTGATGTTACTATTACCGGTTGTTATGACGATGGAATTAGCAGCAAACTCCTTTTCTGTCTGCCACAGTACCCAGCACAAGCCTGGGCACAGAGTAAAATATTTAGGTAGATGCTCAGCGAGTGATTGATCTCCAAAATTTGGGATTTCTTCCACACCTGAAATATCATAGTTTATTTTACGTCTTTTAAAAAATGTTTTAGGTATTAATACTTTTTTTTTTTAAATCCAGCTGTTGATTCAACTCAATCAACTTTATTTTGCTTAATTTTATTAATTTCTGTTTTTATCTTAATGGTCAGGCTTTCCTGTTTTCTAATAATGCCTTTAAGGTGATGGATTTTCCTCAGAGTATTGCTTTGACTGCATCCCACAAGTTAAGACACGTGGCCGTGTGTTCACAGGGAGCCCGTTAATAATTAAAGCAATGATGCACATAAGGCGCTTAGCAGTTAGTGCTCAATACTGGCTAGCTGCTTGAACCTTATCCTGTACTCGCCAACAAGCATTGCTTTGGCACTCTCAGGAGACCAGGTAAGACCAGGTAAGACTCAGCCAACCCGCCTTCGCAGCCTTTCTCCATTTCCTTTCCCCTTGTAGCTCCTCCTGGGACTCAGGGGGCGGGGCCTGGTCCTCACGCCCCCTGACCCCACCCCGCCAGGGTCCCATGACACAACGCAGGTTCCAACCGCACATTCTATAATCCTCCGTCTCCTTCCGCTTTCTCACAGCAACTCCGGGCCGACGATGGGAAAGTAATCCCTTGGCAACGGAGTTGTTCTCACGAGGAGGCGGAACGAGGGCGGGGCCTCAGGGCGGAAGGCACAGGAAGTCCGTGAGCCCTGTGGGGCGATTGGGCCCCGCGTTTTCGGGGGGCGGGCTCAAGCGGGCGGAGGGATCCACCTGGGGCGGCGGGCGGCCCGCCGCCTCCATTTAAGGCGGGGAGAGCGGCGTGGCTGGCAGTTGCTGTGGTTTCGGTTTTCGGGTGGGTTGTGTTTTTAGGGAGTTGAGGCTCTCGGACGTAGCGTCCAGCGTCCAAGTTCCGCCGTCGGAGGCTGTCGGTCGGGAGGTCGAGGGAGCAGCGTCCTGCTTCGGGCCAGGGCGGGCCCCCTGCTTTGCCTTCGCCGCTTGGTGCCCATCTGTAGGCCGGCCCGGCGCGGCCGAGGAGAAGGCCGCCGGCGAGATGTTCAAAAACACGTTCCAGAGCGGCTTCCTCTCCATCCTCTACAGCATCGGCAGCAAGCCGCTGCAGATCTGGGACAAAAAGGTCAGGGGTGGGGCCGGCCCCTCCTCGCCCGGGGCTGGGGACGGGGTGGCGGTGGTCGTGACGAGTGGGGGCCCCGGGGAGGCCGGGCGGTGGCTGCGGTGCCCTGTCCCCAGCCTGGCGTGACCTAGGCGTGAGGTGGGGGCGTCGTGCGGGCAGCGGGGGTGCCCGTGGCGTGGGCGTGGCTGGGTGGGAGTGTCCTGCGGCCTCGGTGTAGTTGGGACCGTGGTCCCTCCGCGCAGACTTGACTGGGCCAGTCCATGCCTCGGCGCCTCGGTTTCCCCAGCTGTGCAGTGGGGTTGACAGCGCCGCTCTCATAGCTCGAAGTGCATCGACTGACTTGAGGTTGCTTTGGGAACGCACAGATGAAAGGAGCTGCTGTTCGCCGGTCGCACACACAGTCACTGATCTCCTGGCTTGTGCCAGGCGCCGTGCTGGGCGCGGGACACAGAGCCTTTGTTCCGGGCGCCCCGGTCGAGGCGCAGCCGGAACGCAGTCATGTTTGGAGTTCATTCATTCGCTCCCTTCCTGCCACTGGTCCCAAACCAACCGGAATTCCGTGGCTTTTGGCACCTGCTCCCAGCTCACTGTGACGTGGGGTCTGTACTGTGCCTTCAGTGCCTGATTTCTCCATCAGGAAAACTGCAGAATGGTGACAGTCCTGGGTTAAGCTCAGAGCCAAGTGCAAGCCTCCCTGTCTTTATCAGCCAGCCACCAGATGATGCTTATCTGACCCCAGGAGAGGATGACCCGTCCGCTTTTTGGACTTGTTGAGTAGAGGGCATGTGTGTCTAGCAGTGTGTGCGTGCGTTGGTCTGCATTTTATTACTTTGATATTTCATTTCTCCTGCAAGTTCCCAGACAGTCAGCTGTCCCCTTTTCTGAAGATGTGAGCATAGGCGCTCCTGCGGAAGACAGGTGATTTAGGGCCACCCTCTTCCAGGGAGAATGGAGAGGGCTTGTGTTGAGTGGTGTTTTTCTAGAGATGGATGTGGAATAATCTAAATAAGCAGTTTATTGGTAATAAAGCCAAGAATTTTGGATTTCTTCTCAGAACAACCCCATCTTCCCTTACCCACAGATGAGAGTTTTGGGCCACAGAGAACTTGGGAGAGAACATGGCTGGCCTTGTGCCTGTCACCACTAGGGATTTCCGCACTCTAAAAGCAGCTTTGAGGGCGGTGTGTTCACAGTGTCGTTTTTATAAGATAGTTGAAAAATCTGTAATAGAAAATCTGCAATGAGTTTGGCCTCATGCGTATGTGAAAACTCTGAGCAGCTCTGCGCTTTCACGATTCTGTCCACAAGCTAGAGCTAAAGCCAAGAGAGTTAAGAGGAGAACAGTCCTTAATTTTTCCCTTCATTACAGAGGTTTTCTCTCCATGGTTTTGTTTGCATTGGAGTAAAACATTGTCAGCTCTGAAATTGCACCTGTACAAAGCAAACCCGGAGGGAGTGTCCCCGGGCGCTGTGTGAGGATGGGGGCTTCCCGGGAGTGTCCCTGGGCACTGTGTGAGGATGGGGGCTTCCTGGCCTGGCTTGACTTAGCTCTGGCTGTCAGAGGCCTGGAGAGAGTGGCCTTGTGTGCCAGTTGAACTCGGAATTCTAACAAAAGTGTCAAGAAAAGCAGCTGAAGTAGAGAATGAGACCTGCCCTAGGAGGAGAGGTTGTCCGAGTGCGTCGGAGAGCTGCCGATGCTGCAAGAGCCGCAGTGGTCAGGAGGCTCGGCATGCCTGGTAGGGCAAACTTCTCTCAGAGTCACTGTTTTAACCTTTCTGGGCTTGATCTTTTGTAATGTGTTTTATATTTCAAATGCAGCTTCTTATTAGTCAACATGTTTACACACAGAATATAACAGCAAAGTCACCATGGTGCGCTGTGTCCCTTAACAACGCCACTAGAGGTCGGATGGTACCCTAATGACATAAACACGTGTGGAAACATTGCTGGGTCGACTGGCAGGATCCCATGGAGTAAATTAAACAGACATTTTGACAAAGAAAACCTGTGGAAGAGCTCTCATTTTAAGCAAAATTATCATAATAGTAAAAGGTTAATTATGTTTTATTTACATTGAAAAGTGTTTAGCAGTGAAATTTTTTTTTCCCCTGGGGCAAGGGAAGGAAAGGGAGGAAAAGAGAAAGTTTGGGCTAGACCCATAGGCTCTGTTGTATGTGTGCCTTTTCTCAGCTCTGTTACGAAGTCCTCAGAAAGTGTTGGGAATCCAGTCGGGGAAAAAACTGGGAATTGATACACTTACGAAGATTTATTGAGCAACAGCTAAGTGACAGGCATTGCGTAGATTTGGGGAGGTGCAAAGTTAGAGAGGACATTTCCCTGCTCCTGGGGAATAAGGCAAAGTGGTAATAAGGGAGAAGTTTGACGGAGGGAGGAAGGACTGTCCACACTTACCTAGAAATGAACCTGACCTTTGCCTGTGGGTACATATTGGCTATGGTTCTTATCGCTAGTTATTATTTTGATTTCACAAAACTTTATTATTCGCTTCCTAAGTTTATGGAGAGAGAATTTCTGTAATTTATTTTCTGTGAAGAATAACCTTGGAAAAATTAGCTTTGGCTTCTGTTTAGGCTCTGTGTCTCCTTATGACTATGAGGAGTGACTGCCGTATTCACAATACCAATGAATCTGCAAACTCCAGCTTGGTGAGTGTTTCCGTTTGTAACACCTGCCTTTATCGATGCTCTTTGAGGTTCCCAGCCCCTCCCCCTCCTCTCATCCTGCACATCAAACACCATTTGATGGGGCCCTCCCATTGTTGGTCTCCTGTGTGCTCCTCTGGCGCTCTGTGGCACACCTGTGGCATACCTGTGGCACATGGTATGGCAGTCGCCTATTTCCTGTGCACCTCCCACTAGACTACAAGTTCCTTAAGGGGAAGAGTAGGGTCTTACCTGGAAACCCCAGTGCTCGAGTGTGATCAGACTCCTTGGATTTGTGTCTTGGCTCTGTCGTATGTCCTATGCTGTGTTGCCTTGGGCAAGTACTATACTCAGTTTTCTCATCTTGTAATAATGCCACCTCTTTCTCATGGTTATGGAAGTTAAATGAAGATGGATATAAAATGCTTAGCAACAGATTACTGCATACAGTATTAAATACGGCAGGGAGCTGAGGAATTTGCTCAAGAGTGAATAAGAATTTTATACCTGAGCCCAGGATTCAGGTGCCTAGGAATAAGAAGTATCGTAAAACTGGATGTCTGGAATTAGAATAATTTAGTCATTGTACCATGGCTTTTCCGGTCCAAAACCCGTAAGTGGCTCTCAGGCCACGCGGTTTGTGGTCTAGGGCCTGCTGACCCTGGTTCTCCCACTCTCTGCAGTGACCTCCTGGGGAGCTGAAAGAAGTCCCCTTCTCGCTCACCTGCAGCCTTTTGTACTTGTCGGTCCCTCTGCTGGGACCCACTCTTCCACCTCTTCATTAGTCCTTAGGTCACAGCACAAAGGCACTTTGTCAGGTTAAGTTATTTATATCCACTTATGGAACCTCTACTTTCTTTTCATCATACTCATCACACTTGAAATTAGCTGCTGCTGCTGCTTTTTTTCTTTTGGATGAGGAAGATTGGCCCTGATCTAACATCTGTTGCCACTCTTCCTCTGTTTTGTATGTGGGATGCTGCCACAGCATGTCTTGATGAGCAGCGTATAGGTCTGCACCTGGGATCCAAACCGTTGAACCCTGGGTCACCAAAGCAGAGCGCTCAAACTTAACTGCTACGCCACTGGGCCGGCCCCTAGATTAGTTTCTTCAGATCTGTCTGTATTCTTGGGCCGGCCCCGTGGCCGAGTGGTTAAGTTTGTGCACTCCACTTCAGCGGCCCAGGGTTTCACCGGCTTGGATCCTAGGCACGGACATGGTACTGCTCATCAAGCCATGCTGAGGTGGCGTCCCACACGCCACAACTGGAAGGACCCACAACTAAAAATACACAACTATGTACTGGGGGGCTTTGGGGAGAAAAAGGAAAAATTAAAAAAATCTTTAAAAAAAAAAAAAAATCTGTATTCCTGGGTAGACTGTAAGCTTCCTGATAGAGACCTTGGTAATTTTTCAAACTAGGGGCTTAGGAGAGATGAGGAGTTTCTTAATGTTCCCTTAACTTCTGGGACCAGCAAATATTACGTTTATTAAAGGACTCTTGTTTCATGTAAATATTACATCTGGTTTGTAAGGAAAATACCAGGAGGTTCTATTCCCGCTTATGGCTGTGTAAAACGTAACTTTCAGTCTTTACTGGTAATCCCTGAAAGTCTGCTAGATGAGAATGTTCCTTCATACCAGCTTCTCCGTCTCTTTCCTCTCGCCTTGTCTTTCTCAGCTGCTGCTGATCCTCCCCTGTTCCAAACTAAATCTTAGCCCCAGAGCGTCTGTGCTTGTTGCTGGGTAGTATTAGGTTCACATTCCCATTCCCTGTTCCTGGGTTTAAAAATGAACAGTCTCTCTCCAGAAGGAAGGTTTCCACAACCTAGCTTTTAATCAGCAAACTTTGTTGGTACATGTTAAACTGATGCAATTTCTAGTAGTAGAATTGAGAGCATTTGGACATGAAGCTAATAAAGCTATTTCTTTCCAACTTTCCCTGGGTCAGTCTGACAGTGTTCTTCGTTATTCTGAGTAATAGCTTTTACTATAATTGGGCGAAGGCATGAGTTTTAGTTACACTTGCCCTTTCAAGGCACTGTTTGGAAGACGCTGGTTGGCCATGCCCATGAGCGTCCTTACTCTGCTAAGGAGTTGTTCAGATGTGCCCGGAGGTGCCCGTCTGCTGTCCCCACGGTCCCTGGTAAGTGTGACCTTGGAGCCGGTGAGGCCCAGGCCTCGAGCAGAGCTATGCCCAGCTCTCCCCACAGAGGGCTCCCTCTGCCTGTTCTCTGACTCAGAGCCCAGCCCCTAGCGGGGCAGAAACTTTCCTGCTGAAATGGACAGCTCTAATGGCTTAATGTAAATTGGAACATGTGTCATTAAGACTAGGACGCCAGATGGCTGAGGGCTCAGCTGTCTGCCAGGATAAGTGGGTGGAGCCAGAAAATGAAAGGTGGGGGTAGAGAATGGATAGACTCGAGTGTTATTTTTAAAGCACTTGAAGAAATAGAGAGCACGGGCCAGCTTCCTCCTGGTCCCAGTAGTATTTTTCCCCTCAGTTTGACCCTCCTCCCTGGGGCTTACACTGAAAAAAAAATCAGTGTTCTTTATTAGTTGCCCCAGCAACCATGGAAAGCCTGGGAGAGTGATTGCAAGAAGGGCTTGAAGGCTCCCTTCTTGGTGTCCGCAGAGGCTGAAAACCGTCCTGATTTGTAATTGCCAGTAGCCTGGGTTCTCAGCTCCCTCCAGCTCCTGGCTTGGTGGAGGGGGGAGGAGGGAGGGAGTTCACGAAATAAAAAATGTAAGATTGGCTTTATTTATTTATTGTGTGGAGAAATGACACTTTGCTAGGCCACACTTTGATAGTGGGACTGTGTCATAAAATTAAAAAGAATTAAGAAGTCAAAAACAATTGGCACTTTATAATTGAGAAGGGAAGTAAAATGAAACCTGCTTCCACCGAGAGCAATAAATGCTGACCGTTCATTTTATCTTCATTTCAAAGCCAGGCCTGCCGAGTGCCCTCTGAACTGGAAGGAGCTCAGGAAAGGAAGTCGCTGCTTTGTGAGGCCATGTGTCTTGTTAGAAGTGTTTGTCAGAAGCTGGACTGAGGAGGGGCTACTTCCTGAAAGCCCTTACAATTTAAGGCCATGACAGCCAGATTGCCAGGGTGGCTGCGAGGTGTTGCCCCAAATTGTCCCCCTGCCTTTCCCCTTGATCCTGGCATTGGAGCCTAGAGAGAGGTTCAGGGGCTTCTCCCACCCTTTCATGCTCATTTCTCTGGGTCATCGCACCCCCGCTCCACTCTTTTCTTCCTGTGAGGTTGTATTTGCAGCTTTTGAGTGTAATAAGGAGAAAAATCATAATTCACTAACAAATCAACTTAATTTGATTTCAGAGCTCTGGCAGCTTGTGATAGGAGAATACTTGTGTTTTTCTTCTTTGAGGACTGAACTTTCTCCTTGAGCAAAGCTCTATTTAGCTTGTCTCACTACCAGCCAGATTAAAACTCGAGAGAGACTGGTAGGCATTCCTTTGAAAAAGCTGCCCTTTTTTCCTGAGTTCTCTAGTTTTATGGGCTACAGTAATTAATTTTGTAAGAATTAAGGTTGTGAGTGTGGTTGATGTGTTGCTGAAAGAAATGTCTTTTTAGAAAGTTATTGAAAGTCCAGCTAAAAGTTAGCTTGCCTCTAGGGCAGAGCGTGAGAATGCACCAAGTCTCTGTTTTGGCTTCCGGTCTCTTGGCTTCTGGGTGCCATGGAAGGCGTTGTTTCCTCCTGTAAAGACCCGACGAGGTCACGTTTGCTGGAGTGGAGTCGCCTGCTGTACCCTTTGAGCTGGGCAGCAGGTGAGTGTCCTCACGTTTCCTCCTGTGAGGTCCGGCTGGGCCTCTGGAGCTGAGGAGCCTGGCCTCAGAGACTCTGGGGATGTGAGACTTGAGGCCAGGCTTGCTTTCACACAGGCTGCACACCTTGCGGCATGCTACCTTAGAGCGATAATAGTCCCTGGGCCCTAATTACTTAATCTTCTCAACTTAACCATTGCTTGTTGCATTATGTACCTTTTTAAAAAGAATGAAATGATAGAGAATAATCAATGGTGTGTTACAAAATTAGTGTTTCCATCTTGCTGGAATATTGCCAGCTCTTATCCGTGTGACTACGTCACATTATTTGGAAGTAATTTCTTGCTTAATTCCTCCTTTACCAGCAAGTCGGCGCAATTTTCCGCAGTGGTTGTGGGCTAGCCAATAGAGAGGCGTATTGCCGCGTTGGTTGGGAGCGTTTCTAGGGGGAGTGCGGTGGGCAGTGTTGGCATGTGCTAGCCACACAGACCCGAGCCTTTGTGCTCTTAATTTCCTTTGGAAAGAGGCCCAGAATTCAAAGCAGGAGGGCACTGGATGTTGCCAGCTTTGTTTGAGAAGCACTTCAATGTGACGTTTGTGTCTTGAGAACCCAAGAAATGCTACATTGGCAGAGCTCTGCACCCATCCACGCAGTGTTTCGTCTCTGACAATGGGCACCAGGGGATGATTTGTGGGAAAGCATTCTCCGTGCTGGCAGCCTCGCTGGCTTTGTGATACACCCCAGGATCCTCTGGCTTCCTATTATAGTCCACCGTGGATTGTTATCCAGGAATTTTTTCAAAAATCCTCCTTGAATCTATTCATATGTGCCAACTCTTAGGGTGACAAATTCCAGAAGTCAGCAAATATTTAAATGCTTAGTTCATGCCTAACACAGTACTAAGCATTGTGGAAGATGCCAGCGATGCTTGATACTTGATCCCTACTCTTAAGCGTATACTGTTTTGAGGAGAGAAGACTCAGTTGCGTCTTGCAGAAGATGGGCAGTGATATCAGATGTTACCTGGGGAACACCAGGCACAGCTCGAGTGGATCAAATTCACAGTGACAGAGCTCACAGAGACTGACGTCTAAAAACAGAATGCCGTATTATTAATCATCTACTTTGAAAAGTACAGTGATCACGCAGACTCGACACTCTTCTCTCCCTGTGCGTTCTCTCCCTAGTGGTTGTCTATGATAGCCCAATGCAGCTGTTTTCACTCTCCCTAGAAAAAGGCCTCATGCTCGTCTTTCTGGTGTGCCCTGTTCTAAACCAGGTTGATCTTTTTCGTGTGTTAACACACTCGGCCATAACAGTCCAGCCCTTTGCGTATCTCCGCTCTGTCCGTGTTAGGGGTTTAGCAGTTTAATGCTTGAAGGTCGTGCTTTCCTAAGTATTATGAGAGGAGGAAGCTGTGAGTGTTGACTCTTCCCCTTCAGGTCCTTCTACACGTGCAGCAAACAATGCAAAACAATGTAGGGCGAAGTGCTAAATTTTGTAGTCTAGGCTACATGAGCCAGAAAAACACATCAAAGAGAAGAAAGGTCAGTGTGGGCTGAAAATGCTGAAGAAGGCTTCTGTGTGTGGCACAGATGGCGCTTGAATTCCTACTTGAAAAAGTAGAAACTTAGGGAAAAGAAGATAAGCATGAAGCAGGAGTGAACTTTGGGGAGTATGCTCCCCTTTTTTGGTTGCCGCCCTCCTTCTCGGTGACATTCAGCATTCGACCTTTCTGGCTGAGAAGGACGTGTGGCAGTGTGGGGCCGGGGAAGCCTGGTCCTTAACGCTCACTCTTCCTTAGGGTCTGTCCTTGCCTCTTCCCCAGGATCAGTGTCCACATTTGTAAAGTGGAAACAATACCAACTACCTTGTGATTTTGTTGTTGTTTTTGTTAGGATTAAGTGAGAGAATGTCTATGAATGTTCCTAGCACATAGTAGGCACTCAGTAAATGTTAGCTGAATCTGAATTGAGTTGATTTCTTCAGGAAGAAATTAATCCTCATTTACAGATTGCCAGATTCCTTTGCTGACTGATGGTATCCTGTGCAGGGTAATAGTGTGGCTTACTCCCATATAACCGTCAGCTTACTGTCACAAACTTCTATGTTATGTCCCTTGGGCTACTGTGGTGGTTTTCTTTAAATGGCCCCATTCAGCCTTCAAAATCTTAACAAAGTTGTTGCCAAATATTTTGGTACTAACCAGTTTAATTTTCTTCCTTGTAGGTGCGGAATGGCCACATCAAAAGAATCACCGATAACGACATCCAGTCCCTAGTGCTAGAGATTGAAGGAACCAACGTCAGGTGGGTCGCCACTCTGCTCTCCCAGGTGTCATGCCCCAGGGCGGCTGCTTCCCAGAGGTTGACAGCGCAGACTGCAGTCAGACCGCCTGGGTGAATGACCGCTGCTCCTTAGAGCTGACCTCGGGCAGGTCACTCAACTCCCCAGGCCTGAGTTTCCTCATCTGTAAAACGGGGATAATGACAGTGCGTCTTCCTTGTAGGGTTATTGTGAAGATTAAACAAGTGAGTGTGTGTGAAACACTTCAAACCTGCTTAGCAGAGTAAGCGCTGTGTAAGTGTTCGCTGTTGTCATGAGTGTGTAACCAAGGTGTATGTGTTGGACGCGTGTTGCACGAATCATCCAGTGCGTGGCCAGCGTGGTGTTCAGTGCTGCATGGGCCTTAGTTTTCTAGCCTTTGATGGTCCTCTTGGACCGGAAGCGCATCTTCTCCCCCTGGAAGAGCGACCACAGACGCACTGTCTGCCGCTGTTGCTCAGATCTGTTACTGTTGGCGTCCAGTCCCGTGCTAAGCCTTTGTTGCAGCGCCCAGCATTTTTAAAGCATCGGCTGACTGAGGTCGGGGGATCACTGGATGACATATCTGGATCTTTTAGATCTGCCTTCCACTTGGTCCTCTTGGACCGGGTGTGGTTGTTGTGCTACCACAAAGGCAAAGATAAGTAGTGTGTCTCTTGGCGTTTCCTCTCTCTCCAGCACCACGTACATCACGTGTCCTGCAGACCCAAAGAAGACGTTGGGGATTAAACTTCCCTTCCTCGTCATGATTATCAAAAACCTGAAGAAATATTTTACCTTTGAAGTACAGGTATGTGTGTGCACGTGGCTGTGTGCACTCTGGGCCCGCCAGAGAGGCGCCCTCCACTGCAGGGAAAATGGGCCCGAGGAAAGTGTCTGCTTCCTTTTGTTTGTATTTTTTTCTGCCTCTGCTGTACACTTGATGCAGCCCTTACTGTTATAAATTGGTATTAGTGATCAAAATTTAATGCCAAATTTTTAAAGAAGCAGTGAACATCTAGAAAATCTACTCAATAGCTACAGGATTTCACAACTTGAGGATTAGAGTAGTGCCCATATGGGGAGTTATTATTGGTCTCTTATTCTAGTATTTTAGATTTTTCAAAGGGATGAATGTTTATGAAATCATTCTATGGCCTGAGGGCCTCATGGATGTGTCATATGTCATCGGCAGCTGGTGTTGTCTTGGCAACAGATGAGATAAACTTGCTCCTTCCGGGCCATCTGCATCCACTGTGACCTGTATCTGGTCTGTTTCTCCTCCCTTGGGTCCCAGCCTTGGGAAACAGGCTGTGGAGTTCAGGTCCTTGTCTTAGCAAGGTTGTTTGTTTCTTCCAGGATGGGGTTAGCGTGGCTCTTCTCTGTATTTCATAGGTGCTAGATGACAAGAATGTGCGTCGGCGGTTTCGGGCAAGTAACTACCAGAGCACCACGCGGGTGAAACCCTTCATCTGTACTATGCCCATGCGGCTGGACGACGGCTGGAACCAGATCCAGTTCAACCTGTCAGACTTCACTCGGCGGGCGTATGGCACAAATTACATTGAGACCCTGAGAGTGCAGGTACCGGCTCCTTTCCAGATGGAGCCCCAAATGGGAGAGCGGGGTGTGCTCTGTCTGTTACTGGCTTGTGGCCCATGTGACAGAACAGTGTGGGTTTCTGGCTAAAGTTCCCAAGTTACTGTCTTTGACCTCGGAGAGGTCCAGGACATATTCAGGAGTCTGCTCAGATATAGTGGGAGAATACAGCCAGCAAAATCTCCCTCTCCTTGCCAGAAGCTACTCCTAAGGCAAGCTGGGGAGATGCCAAAGAGATGAAGCCTTGACAGCATCTTGAGAGGGGCTCTAGAGAATCAGGAAAGGAGGGACAATCCTATTTTACCTCTTAAAATAAATCTCGCGTCCACAGATCCACGCAAACTGTCGCATCCGACGGGTGTACTTCTCAGACAGACTCTACTCAGAAGACGAACTGCCAGCAGAGTTCAAACTGTATCTCCCAGTTCAGAACAAGGCAAAGGTAGGCTGGTCCTCAGAGGAGGGCGGGACGGCGGGCTGGCGAAGCTCTGTCCCTGGAAAGTGCTGTGCGCTAAGAGTTTGGCTGTAGAGCCTCTCTCTGCTGACGTGGAGTCTGGAACCCCTGTGCATCGTAAGAGCTTAGTCCTCGTCTCCATCAGCACTGAATCAGGGAGGAGCCTGGGAAATGTTCTCCTACTGCCGTCTCCACCTCCACAAGGTGATCCTGCCCTCCTGGGGGGAGCCTGCTGCTTCCTGCTCACAGGCCTTCCGTGAAGAGTATCTTCCATCTGAACCTCTTTATCAGCCCCAAATCACCGCCAGCTGACTGGTGCCCTCTGACAGTGTGGGCGCTTACACGCCTGCCTGCTGCTGATGCAGCTGCGTTCCCTCCCAGCCCAGCCTCCCCTCGAGTGTCACCAGCGTTAGGGGTGTCAGTGGCACTGACCATCTATTTTCTAATAACATAAACTGATGCCTCTCTTCTGTTTTTTTCTTTCCTTTCTGCAGCAATAACTGGAATGCAACTCAAGGGATAGACCCCGGACATGACTCTTAGTTTAAAAAGGAAACTATCTGGAGGACAATGCAAAACAAATATTTATGTTAGTTCTCTGTCTGTGCTTCTTTTATCTATTCCCTGACGTCCCTTGTCATGGGCACCGGTGACCAGGTCGTAACGCTGTAGTTGCGTTGTGAGTACAGTGAGGGGTCGACCGTCCTTTGACAGGTGAACACGGGAGCCGCTCCTGCTGTCTGCCCTCGTGTGTGGGGAGAGGCAGTCGCCACGGACTTCAGAGTTCAAGATGTCCCCAAAGGCGGTTTCAGACCAATCTTCCTTCCTATGGTCTGTTGTTTGTTTTATATATTATCTAAATATATGTATATGCTGTGTAATACTCATAATCTGCAAATTAATAAAATGTTTTATTCTGGGTTTGTAAATTTGTTCTTAGTTTGTGTCTTTTTTAACGGTGGCTTTTCTCTTTCCTTTGTGATGTGAAATGGAACTCTTTCCAAAGAGCATCGCATACAGGCAGGCTGTGCGGTAGCCTGCATGGGCCTGAGAGAGCAAGGCATCGATACAGACTGATCTGGAACAACTTCCAGGATAAACCCCACGGAAAAAACATGAATAGTGTCGGGCCAGCAGAATCGTCTTTCTAGGCGGTGGATTCCAAGTTGAGCCGAAGATAAAATGGCATAGAGTTCAGGTTGCCCTTAAACCCCTCAGGGAGGCGGCATTTTGGAGCCCCACCATCTCCTTCGTAGCAGTCAGCACGTGTCGAGTCCCTCAGCACTGGAACAGATCACCATTTTCCTATTTGAGCTCCAGATGAGGTACTTGCCTTGAATTTAGGGACTTATAGGAAAAACGTTGCTTTAAACACTAGAATAACATGAGAGAACTGAAACCCTACGTCACTTTTCCCACTCAGGCTTATTCTGGGACCCACGCTTGGTTAGTGGAATAACCCTGGCACAAATAGTTAATAGTTAATTTACAAAAGTTAAAACCTTATATGATGCAGCTCTACCGTATGTAACATTTCTGGGGGAAAGCAATTTTGGGGGCAGAGAAGAGCATATGTAGACCCACCTAGATGATCTTGAAAGCTACGGAAGAACTGTACAGTGCGTCTGGAGAGGATGGTTATTGTGCCATTTGTATCCTTTTTTTGTGCTATAAAAATTTTTTTGAAAGGTAATATTTATGTAATAAAAATTTCACAGTTAAAAAGAACAAAAGGCCGTTCAAGACGCTGCTCTCCCCAGGCCCACCCTCTGGCCTTGGTTTTGTTCTGCAGGGATGAGGCGGGGATGGGGACACCGGCCATTTTGATTTAGGTAGAAGCACGTAGAGCTGGGTTCATCATCACCGTGGCTGCCTTCTGAGAAGTTCAATGGCGGGAAGCGCTGCGCCCCCGCAGCCTCGTCCTCCAGAGTGTGCCCTGGGTGAGTGTGACCGAATCCCAGGAGAGAGGGCTGCGGGAAGTGGAGAGCGGCGGGGAAGCCGCGCTGCTGCTACCTTACACACCTGTCACTGAGTTTTCTGCTCACAGTTGTCGAGGGCCTGACTCAGGTGGGCTCGGTGGAGATGACTTCCCCTTTCTCTTCCTGCTAACAAGCAGACGGGAGCCGTCTGTCCCACGGGTGCTGCCCCTCTCCTTTGAGTCACCGGTCGTTCTGCATTGCAGAGCACCCGTCAGCCCAGGTGACAGCCTGCCCTTCCAGAGTCAACCCTGGTCAAATGTGTTTGCTGCTCCATCTTTAAACCTGTCGGCATTCCTGTTGTCAGACTGCCTGCGCCCGTCTCCAGAGCTTTCTGGGCTACAGTAGGAATCCTCAGAATTGGGTGGGGCGGGGCGGTCAGGGACTTCAACAGAGCTCCTTGTCTCTGGCCACTGTAGAGTGAAATCTTCCCTCCAATCTGGAGTCTATTGTGGGATGAAAGATGCTTTTGTAGAGGCGAGAATCCCGGTTCACTTTTCATCTCTCCTCGGTGCCAGGACAGCAGTGAAGTGCTCCTGGAAGTCCAGAGGAACACAGTCATGCACTTTCCTCCACACAGAGCCCCTTTCACCCCGAGGCTCTTGCCAGACTATGTATGGGGATTACCTCACCACCCTCTTTGGGGTGGAAGGCGGCAGCAGCTGACTTTCCAGATGCTTCACATATCCATCCGAGAGGAAGTGAGGGGGCGCGGAGGGTGATGGGAGGTATTATCTCAGCTGGACCCAGGCCAGGGTGAATTGTGGCACCCATGACCGCATGGCCCCTTGCCCTCAGCTTTCCAGCTCACCAGGAAGATGGTGACAACTAGCTGTGAGGCCGAGGGAAGGAGGAAGGAAAGGACAGGCTGATGGGCTGGAGGCCTCCATGGAGTGGGGCTGGAGTGACCTTACGCTGTGAAAACGAGCAGGCAGAGTTGCATCGTCCGGTGTGTTTTAGAAGGAACTGACTTCCAGGTAAGAGGGTCTTAGGTAATCGGCATGCGCTCGAGGGGACAGGAGTGCAACCACTCCCAACAGGGCTCATCTTGGGGGAGAGTGGATCCACTACAGCGTAAATTTGCCGCTGGCCCATTGGCTGCTTTCCCTGCGGCCAGGCCAACAAGTCTGACCAGGCCATTACAGCCCCTCCTGGGGCATTTCTGAAAAGTAGGCAAGTCTGCCAGAGAACCACCTGCAAGCTGACTGCCCTGGCACCTCAGCAGCTTTAGCCCAAAGTCTCAGTGTCGGGGAATCCGCTGAAAAAGACCCCGGGGCTCTTCTCTGAGCCCGCCCTTCCCCCATTTTACTGATGAGGACACAGTGACCCAGAAAGACACGGGCTAGCCCCTCTGCAAGTGGCCGGGTGGAACGAGGAACCGGGTAAAGATGGGAGTCATATGCCCCCCGCCCCTGTCCTCCTTTGTCTTGGCATCCGCCTGCCTCTTGTGCCTTGTCGAAGCAGGCATTGCGGGTCAGACGACGTCTGCCTGGGTGGCTGGGCCAGGCCAGACTCAGCTCTCCTCTGTGGTGAGGGCTAGCCTGTTCCTCACTTCTCTCCTGGACCTGAGGCTGGGGGTAAAGAGATGTGGGGCATAGTTTCTGTTTAACTAATGGATCATACAAGTAACATATGCTCATGGGATTCAAACTGTAAAAGGATATAAAGTAAGATAGAAGTCCCGTTCCCATTCCTGAACGGCAGTATTTGCATGGGCCAGGTAAAGTTTTAACTACTCTACATGTATTTGTTTTACTGAATTATCGCAATACTGAAACAAGAACTATTATTCTCATTTTAGAGATAGGAAAACCAAAACACACAGATTGATGTGCCTGAGCTCACACGGTGATACCTCTGGTGTTGGAACCAGGTTTCAAACTCACAGTTTAACCCCTGTGCTAGGCTTGTAAATTACTCGACTTCTTGGATCTGCTATTTCCTCCTCAGCAAAATTAGCCTGATGATAAAATACATGAAACTGACCTCAGAGCTGGGCTGGAAGAGATGTCCGTGAACAATAGATTAGATCAATTGTCTTAGCTTCACACGAGGAAATACTACACAGCAATGAAAAGGGACAGATTATAATGAGCTGCAACAGCAGACGGGAACCACACATGCATAACACAGTGAAAACAGCGAGGCACAACGGATTCAGGACAATTCCGTTTGTACAATTTTTAAATAGGCAAAACAATACATTGTTCTAGGATGCATTATAAACGACAATCTACAACGACAGGCAGGGCACTAAGTATCTCAAAACTCAAGAGAATGGTTTAGCTAGAGGTAAGGGAGTAGGGGTGGGGACACAGTGATGGGAGAGACCCTTCAGGGGGATCCAAGGACCACCGCTGCTCTATTTCCTAACCTGGGCAGTGTTGACATGTGGACGTTTGCTTCATTACTATTTGAATTACACACACAGTTGAATATATTCTTCTGATTATATTTCCCAATTAAAACAAAAAAGTGGAATTTAGATTACTTAGCACTGGCCTATTAAAATGCAGGCTCTTGAGGCTCAGCTCATTAAAATGCAGATTCTCTCTCAGGAGATATAAATCCAGCCAGAAATCTGCATGTTAACACCTTCCCCTGGTGATTTTTCCTGTTTCTGTCACTTGAAAAGCTGCTCCAAGCTGCAGAGAGCAAGAGTGGATGTGATACAAACCTCTGAGTGGAGAGAGGCCAGGGGCTGGAAGGAAAGAAGGCACAAAGCAGCCCCCCAGGCCCATTTTCAGAGCAACCTCCCCCTGCCCCCAAAACCCTCCAGCTCCCTTTATACAAAATGCTAGTATGTAATTTACATCTCTATACATTTTCCATAACCCGAGACGTGGAGTCCTGTAATGCAAACCACGAGGGCCTCCGGGCTGCGACAGACGCTCCAAATTGTAAATTCATGAGACACTGAACATCTGGAGGGAGCACGAGCCCTGGAAAAATCGTGCCTCTTGGTATCCATGGTGTCTGAGGCAAAGCAAAACACTGTGCGAAGGGTGGGATGTGGAAACGCACTGGACAGAGCCCCTTATGAGAGGAGCGTGAAATGTCACCGAGAGCCTCTGCCGCGCCACTGCATTAGGGTCATAAATATTAATCAGGGCCTTCATGAGCTCTCATCACTGGGGTTTCCTCCAACTCTTTCCTCCATAAAGTCTTAATCCTCCTGGTATTTGGGAGTGGATACAGTAAAATCAGGAAGTACAGTAGAATCAGTCCACACACAGTCTCCCAAAGCCACCTCCCCTCCTCCGAGGCTGCCCGTACGTCCACTTGAACCCTACAGCTTCCTTCCAAGCCGGGCACCTCTCTTCCTGGTACTGGAAACTGACCTAAGCCGACATGTCAGATTCTTGGTGACCATCAGGATCTTCCGACTCCCCGGGGTAGGGGAAGGCTGTGGTTCTCTCTCCGTGGAAGCTGGCTACCAGGGCAGATGCTGTGAAGGCAAATCTCAGACCACAAGGACAAACTGAGCAGTGAGCCTGCAAAAGAGATTCGAGCCAGCTGTTCCTAAAGCTTGGCGAAGTGTCTGTTTGCCCTCTGGATGTGCTTCCGTGGGGAACGTGAGGATGTGTGGACAGTAGTACTGTACTGAGAAAGTGGGGTCGCATGTGGACGCTCTGCTGAGGGTGTGCGGGTGGGGAGGGGTGAACTGCAGGTCCCACAGGAGTTCCAGGTCTTAGATGGCTGGGCTTGCCAAATTCTTCTGCCCCATTTTAATGGGGACAGAGGTACCTGTATAATGTTTCTGGCCAGTCCTGTGTTTTGGACTTGACTCAATTCACCAATGAAAAGGTATTTCTGGGGCCAGCCCCGTGGCCAAGTGGTTAAGTTTGCACACTCTGCTTCAGTGGCCCAGGGTTTCGCTGGTTCGGATCCTGGGCACAGACCTATCACCACTCATCAGGCCATGCTGAGGCGGCGTCCCACATGGCACAACCAGAGGCACTCACAACTAGAATATGCAACTATGTAC